>NC_030428.2:2122500-2277500 GCF_001660625.3 Ictalurus punctatus
CAAGCCAGGGTACAAAAATAGAGCAGAGATTTTTAAATAAATAAAAATGCAGAACCAGGAATCCAAAAATGGACTTTTCTGATAAGCGGCATTTTTTTATTAGGGGGCCAAGCACCAAAGATTTCTAAACACCCTACTGGAATAATTTTTTTGTTATTTTCCACAATAAGAGTCTATGGCAGCCTGTAGAACGCTTCGTACATTTATTTATTTATAAATAAATAAATAAAATCATAACGTTAATTTCAGAAAAGTGTGGGGGGGGATTTGGCTTCTTCTGATCAAAGCATCGACAAGACAACCCAAATGGATTTTTGATACACAGCACGGTTCGTCCTTGACGTGCAAATGATTTTAATGGAAAAGTCTCTAAACAGTGTGACGTATACACATCAAACATCGCATGTGACTGAAGGACATGTCCCTCTACCTGAGAGACTCCCAAGGGGTTTTATCTGAATTCACCTCTAGGGTGCACTATTCAGAAATCGGTAAAACTGCTCATAACTTTTTGAACCAACATCAAATCATGATTTTTTTTTCTTCTTCTATTGATTCCCTAGAAACTGCTGAGTGTTGTCGTAATTTGCCAAAGTGGAAGTCATGCATTTTGTAATGTGTCAAACTGTTTTTCACTCCTTCTCCTAGAAATGCCGTCCAAATATCACAAAATTGGTCTCACAGCATCATAAGTCCAATCGAAATAAAAACGTGTTTCTCGGATTTCTGATTTGCGGGATGATTCGTCCATGAGCTGCAAACAAATTTGATGGGTATTCCGGCAAACAGGAATCATGGCTGTATCTCAGCAACGCTTTTTTTTTTTTTTTTTTTTTTATAAACGTATTGACACCAAACCAAACACATGTATTTAAATTTGGGGCCAAAAAGTGATTGGCCCCCTTTATCGCTGCTCACAGCTATATTTGAAACGTTATTTTTCCTTGTGACATCAGCACAAAAAAAAAAGGTAAAAAAAAAGGGTAAAGGTTCGAAGTCTTAGATTCGGAGAAATGAAGAATATTTGATCGTTTTTGATAAAATGGAGGCTAGTTTGAAAGACATCACGCCGCACGCAAACAATATAGAAATGCTAACGTGCTAGAACGAGCACGTTAATATAACCCTGCAATTTTTTTTCCCTTAGAGGAAATTGTGACCAATCAGAATCCAGAATTCAACACTTCTTTTCCCTCTTTAAGGCGCTGGAGCGATTCTACGAAGCCGTCATGCAGGGAATTCTGAGACACTTCAACTTCGAAGGTGAGGCTCGAGTTTATGGACGTTATTATCAAAGCTGCAAACCTGTATTCATCATGATCGCTCTCTCTCTCTCTCTCTCTCTCTCTCTCTCAGTGGTGAAGTGTATACTGGTGGCTAGTCCGGGTTTCGTTAAGGATCAGTTCATCTCCTACCTCTTTAAAGAAGCAGTGAGGCAGGAGTGCAAGGTTCTGCTGGAGAACAGGCCCAAATTCATGCTAGTGCACGCGTCATCCGGACACAAGTACTCTCTCAAAGGTTTGCATGAACACTTATTTAGCACGCCGCGCATGGTTGCAGTTTAAATACTATTTCATTTTAAAACGTTAGATTTTGTTTCCACAGAGGTTCTGTCTGATCCGGCCGTCACGAGCCGTCTGTCCGATACAAAGGTATCATCGTCTGGGTTATGTACTGTATAATTCAGAACATATCGTCATTTTATATTTTACTACTTTAATTTACTGCCGTGTGTGTGTAGGCTGCAGGCGAGGTAAAAGCCTTGGAGGATTTTTACAAGATGCTGCAACATGAACCAGATCGAGCTTTCTACGGGTCAGCCGCCATTTTGTTTGTCTAATGAAATCATCTTATCGTGTAAGAAAACGTATTCTGTCCTTATTCTTATGCAAACGAATTGTAATTTTTCTACACACAGCCTGGCGCACGTGGAAAAAGCGAGCGAAGCGTTAGGCGTCGACATCCTGTTGATCAGCGACCAACTGTTCAGGTGACGCCTACGTTAGCATGGCTGCTGTTAGCTTGGAAAATGGTGTACGCAGAATACGTTCTGCTTTGCCGTCGTGATGTCATCAACGTTTTCATTTGTTGTGGTGTTTGTGTTAGACACCAGGACGTGGCCACCCGGAGCCGATACGTCCGGCTTGTGGATAACGTGAGGGACAACGGAGGAACGGTCAGGTAAAAAAAAAAAGGGTCAGATGTGACATGTAGGCATTAACTTCCCTTTGAGGAAATTAACGGATGACCCCGAGCCACGATGCTCCAGCAGCGTTCTAAAAAAAAAAATGTCCTACGCAAGTGTTTTATAGCTTCAGTAGTTTCGTGAAGCATCTGAGCTGTAATTACAGAATACAAGCTTGGAAGCCCTGGTTTTCTGGAGCGTGGATGAGGAACGTGGCCGTATCGTTATTTAAAAGTCTTCATGTTTGGATATTGTGTGATATATTTCATGTATATCTAATTGCTCTACAATGTCGTATTACTAATGTATTCATACGTTTTATTTTCTCTTCTTCCATGAAGGGTATTTTCAAGCTTGCACGTCTCCGGAGAACGTAAGTTTACCGCTTTTCCACATTTTCCATTGGCTAGAAAGTAGAACTGAGCCTCACATCTCTCTTGGTATGTTTTTCTCTCTGTGTCTTACAGAGCTAAATCAACTCAGCGGCGTGGCAGCCATCTTGCGCTTCCCCATCGCCGACGTGTCTGATGCCGAGGAAAACAGCAGCTCTGATGAAGATTGATGGAGATCCAACATGAAATTGAACACCATAAACACCTCACTAATGTGTTTAAACGTAGCAATTCCATCATTATAACAGCTAGAAGAAACGTGCCTTTAATGTCCAATGTGGTCAAATGATCCCAAGCGGTGGACTGATACATCGGTATATTGGTATCGCATATTAGTATAATGAAATATCCTACATGGATTTTTTTTTTTTGATTGGAAATGTTGTATGCGATTCGTAGACTTTCTTTCATCTCACGAAAAAACACGACAGTGGAGTTATCGAAACGGACAGGGAATAAAATCCAGCATTTTCCCCTTCAATCATTCTCGAGGTGGTTAAAAAAAAAAACACACATCTGCTTTGCTTAACTCTTTAATAATCAAAGGAAAGAAATGGAAAGTCCAAATTGAGCAAATGTAGCTTTTGTTTTCATTTCGATTGTAAATAAATGATATGATATGTTTCTTTCAGTAAATAAAACATGCAGCATTTGGAAAAAACGTAAGGAAGTCCTGTTAGATTTATTTATTGTGCATGATTATTAAACAGGCAGTACGTATCTTTTCAGAAAGCCTGTCAAGTCTCACAAGTCTCATTTTAGCCAACTAGCTATTAATACAAGAGAAGATAATAAACTTTATAGAATATGACCTCAAAATTCACTCAGAATCCTGTCAAGTTAGCCTGTGTTAGCTAACTGGCTAGCAATTAGCAGTGAGGAATGATGACGTAAAAAAAACATTTCGGAGTGTTTCTTCACTGTTTTCTTTCAGTTAGCTAGCATTAGAAGTTATCTAATGTTAGCTAACTGGCTAGCAATTAGCAGTGAGGAAGGACTGTGTTCATGAATATTAAACAGCTCAGAAATCCTCTCATGTTAGCTGGTTAGAAATTAGCAGACAGGAATATTTACATTTATGAATATTTACAATCTCACAAAGCCTGTCTAATTTACTCAGTTTAGCCAGCTAGCAGAAATGAAGTTAATTAACATTATAGAATATGAACTCAAAATTCCTCTGAATCCAAGCTGTCAAATTAGCATGTTAGCTAACTGACTAGCAATTGGCAATGAAGAATAATGTCATTAATTCTTGTCAGAATCCTGTCAGATTAGCTCATTTTAGCCAACTAGCTAGCATTAGAATTGGAGATAAACATAGAATATAAGACTCACTCAGATCAGCTTGTGTTAGCTAGCTGGCTAACCAAGTCTGTGAGGGTTATATGTTGCATATAAGGCTTCTCTAAGACAGAAGAAATGAAATGTTGAGTCAAAATAATTACTAATGTAGATGTAATGTAGATGTAATGTAGACACAATGTTTTTTAATGGATTATGGGATATGTAGGACTTGTTGCTTTAAAAATCATACAAATTTAGGGATCTCATAAGGCAGCATTTTAGGTTCAGACATGAATTCTTTCTCACCTCCAAATACAGCCTAGTTTTATTTTTCTTAACATCACAGACACACCAAACTACTTTTTTTGGTTCACCACTGCATGTGATTCATGATGTACCGAAGACGATATGTTGCATATACTGTATGTGTCATATTGTTCCAGCCCTAGCGAGTACCCACTTATATTTTGTTCATTTCGCAGCACACTGGTAGTCCTTCAGCCATGCCAAATCCTCCATGGTGCCCCAGTGCAGGAACATTATGGCCAGAACAACGATTACATGCATGATCTGGTGACTGTTGAACCAGTAGTCAAAGGTGCCGGGGCTGAAGCGCTCAGGTACGCGCCACACATTGACCAGGCCACCCATCAACGCCAGCGCATCCATGATGACGTAGAGATGGAGCGACTCTGGGTTTCCTGTGCCAAACCTGAACCAGCGCAGGAAAAAGAGGAAAGCCCGGAACAAGGCTTGGAAGGCGAACGATCGCAGACGTCGAGCACCACTCTGAGCAGTTAGCGCGTCATGGACACCACGGCATGAGAAGAGCACGTAGCCAAACATGGCAGCACGGCGCGCCAAAGGCTGGCACAGGAGAGTGATGTGGACGATTGGCAAAGCACCTGCAGGTAAATAAACAGAGAGAGAGAGAAAAAAAGAGTGGACTATGAGGGGTTTTTTTTATTTATTATTATTTAAATGCACTGAGTATGCGAGAGAGAGTGCTTTGCGTGAAAGCTGGAGTGTTTTGTTCAAAGGTAAGTGCATTTTGTATAAATGTGAGAGTATTTTTTGTGTGAAAGAGAGTTTTGTGAAAATACGAGTGCACTTTGTGTGAATGTGTTTTGTACGGGTGCGAGCGCTTTGTGCAAATGAGAGCGTTTGATGTGATTTTCGAGCGTTCTGTGCAAATGTGATGCACTCTACATGTAATTGTGAGGTTTATGTGCAAATCTTTGTGTGAAGGTGCAAAGGTTTTATGACTAAAAGCGTTTGTGTACACGCGAGGGCATTTTGTGTGAATGTAAGAGCTTTGTGTGATTTGTGTTAATGAGAGAAGTCTGTGTCAGATCTTTGTATTGTGTTTGACACAGTGGTATTTTGTGTGAATGTGAAAGTATTTTGATGACAGCATTTTGCATAAATGCAAGAGCAATTTTTGTGAATGTGAGAGTTGTCTGTGACTGACAGAGCATTATTTGTGGTGGAGCTGAGCATCTTTTTATGATCATGAGAGGGTTTTGTGTCTCCAAAGCACTAGGGTACATCATATGGGTACAAGTGCATTAGTATAGTATAGTGTAGCGCATTGTGGGATTTTCTGAATGTACTGGATATTCTCTATAGCCCTGTATCACCCTAAGCCAGGGTTGTCCAATCTTATCCGCGAAAGGCCGGTGTGGGTGCAGGTTTTCATTCCAACCAAGCAGGAGCCATGCCTGATTCCACCTGTTTAATCAGTTGATCTCGGCCTTCAGTAGACTCAGGTGTGGCTTCTGCTTGGTTGGAATGAAAACCTGCACCCACACCGGCCCTTTCCGGATAAGACTGGACACCTCTGCCCTAAGGCATGTGGTCCACCTCTAAGTTGATACTTTGTTGGACCTATTGGGCACAATTCAAAATTGTGTACTATCTAGGGAATAGTTTGGTGTCTGACCTCTTGAGGTCACCTATCCTATGTCCTAAACGTCAAGACAGATAAAACACACCTGAATCAAGTGCCCGACTAATTATCAAACCCTTCCTTGTTCACTAATCGCCTTTAAGGCGATAAAAAAAATATCCTGACCCAGAGTGTTGACGAGACAGACGCCAAACATGTCAAAGCAGAGCAGGGCGTCATAGACTCGAACTCCGCCTTCATGATTCATGAAGATATGATAGAGAACGGAGCCGACGGTGGGAGAGAGGCAGGCTATGTAGTGTATGATGCAAAGCCACTGATCGTCCACTTCGGACCAGGGAATGCTGAGAGGCAGTAGAAGTAGGAAGCACATGAACGGGATACCTGCAGGAAAGACCAGAAGGACCTTCGTAATCTGCGTCACCTAAATGTAGCAAGAAGATCTGTAGTGAGGTTAAAGAGAATATACAATAAAAGCAGAAGTCTTAAATAACATATAGTGATGTCTTGGATTGTGTCCTAGCCACTTTTAGTGCACTCAGTGAGATGTAATGCACTGTTAATACCCAGGTGATATGCTAGAACAGCCAAGAATGGAGGTGTGGAACCCTGAACGTATATTCATGTCCTAGATAGTGACGTGCAGAGTAATATCTTGGATGTGTAGGTAATCCTGCTCCTGTGTGGAAGCTTAATGTTCTTAATCACTGTAATGTGCTTAAAAAGGGTTGTCCTTTCAAAGTCAGCCAAGTGACCTGTCCTCCAGATTTCTCACCTCAAAGTGAGTGCTATGACAATAGAAGTTGACAATAGAAATGTGCTATATAAATGTCATAACAGTGAATTCAATGTTCGCTGCCATAAGCTTGCAAACGTCTTCTAAAAGTGCTGCTAATGCTATTACTATTAGCTCACTACTAGTTACAGGTCTGAGACTGGAAGAGCCGTGAATAACCATGTTTACGTTTGATATACAAGCATGTCTAATACATTTATGAAGAAGTGCAGTATAATTTATGTTTGATAAGCTAGTTGTTCTGGGTTTACTTGGAGAGAAGTATGCTAGTGTACTGCTGTGTGCTAACATTTGTAAGTAGAACACTTGAAAGATGTACACTACGTGACAAGTGAAGTGCTTAATTTTATTAGGTTTTTATATAAGCAAGTTTTAATCCAGTATTCCAATATCGTTGTTAACATTCAAAATTGTACTTGGAGAAGAGCTGTGTCGACGCCAAGCGAAATGATTTAGCTAGCTAGTATATAGCTGTTGTTCTGTTTATAAACAGAACGGAAAGGTACAGCGGCAGTGAAAACAATACAGAATGATCAGGAGCGTCAACATTTACCTCAGATATGTTGGTACATTACTGAGAAAATGTCTAGATTACACTGCAATTTCACTTAACACTGACCGCTAACCAAAACGTGAACCCAATGGGTGACTCAATTCAATTCAATTCAATTCAATTTTATTTGTATAGCGCTTTTTACAATAGACATTGTCTCAAAGCAGCTTTACAGAAATATCAACACGGTATACAGATATTAAAGGTGTGAATTTATCCCAACTGAGCAAGCCACTGAGTGGCGACGGTGGCAAGGAAAAACTCCCTAAGATGTTTTAAGAGGAAGAAACCTTGAGAGGAACCCGACTCAGAAGGGAACCCATCCTCATCTGGGTAACAACAGATATTGTGAAAAAGTTCATTATGGATTTACGACTCTAGAACTCAGAAAAAGTAAGCGTCGGAAGTGAGGTGGAATCTGTGGTTTGTACCTTGTGTTTGTATAATATATAGATAATATATAAAGCTATTTTCACTTGATATCATTTTTTGTCAGCTCAAATAAACCAAAGGAGACCGTGTTGCTAGCTGGCAAATATTATTAGCCATTATGCTAACTCAATAACTAGCATTTCACTGTTATATGCTGTTATGTATGTGACTGTATGCTGAACTCAGCCCTGTGATTACACGTGATTAGATTCCCCGAACACACAGATTTACTGCTAATCCAAACTAATGCCACTTACACACACTAGTGTGTTAGCAAAAGTTCTTGAGAGAAACTGTGAGCCTGAATGAGCCATGAGGAAGCGAACTGTGTCAATTTAGCAGTGAATTTTACTTTTCAAAATAAATAAATAGGTGTATGAATATAAGCATATACATTGTATATGATATCTGAAGTGTTTCATAAAACTAAAAATGCATAAATACTAAAGATAAAAACTGAAGATAAAAACTGCATAAAGATGTCTATTTAAAACCAAACACAGTAGCAAAAAAAAAGCTTCCAATTTCCATAGAACTGTCCAAAGAAAGATGAGACTGGGGGTGTCAATATGCTTACCATGCGTGTAGATGTTTCCGGATTCGTTGTGCAGATAAAAGAGACTTCGTAAGCATCCTGTGCAGGTGGACACAGGACGATATCCGGTCAAAACATATCTGTTGAACTGAAGGTGTGGCGGAGAGTTCTTAAAATCCAGAAGTTTTGGCACAGTGAAAAACACCATTGTTGTTCTGAGGCGACTCTCAGAATCCTCACCAAGTACACCAACAAGTAGTCATGCAGGGAATGAACCATTTATTACTGATCTATATGCTTGAAAGTACAGCAGAAGTTACAGCTCGACAGGTCCATGGCTTTGGATGAACACCTCTCCACTTGTGCACTCTCAGTCCCCATCAGTCCTCAAGTCTCCAGACTTGATCTATCACTCAGGACTTGCAGTGGGACGTCCCGGGGAAGTTCAATCCCGTCCTCCACCTGTATTTGTGCGGATAAGGCTTAGAGTGCTTCTCACACTGACCTCTATGTACTAGACTCCTTATTCTGAATCCAATGGTCGGTCCAGGCTGTCATTAATTCTGCATAATGATCTTTATGCTCTCCTACACTTCTTAAATGATCAGAAATTATACTCTAGCATTTGATTATATTTATATCAAAGTACTGCTGAATTCTGGATTCTGATTGGTCAGAAGCGGTTGCTTAATTTTCTATAATCGCAGCCTCTTTTTATTTAATTTTATCACAGCCACTTTCAGTTGTTGTTTGTTTTGGGGGTTTCCTCCCTTCATGCTCCTCTTCAGGAGGTGAAATGCTGCTCAATTGGGTTAAGGTCTGGTGATTGTCTTGGCCAGTCTAAAACGTTCCACTTGTTTCCCCTGATGAAGTTCTTTGTTGAGGCAGCAGTGTGTTTTGGATCGTTGTCTTGCTGCATGATGAAGTTCCTCCCGATTAATTTGGATGCATATCTCTGTAAACTGGCAGACAGAATGTTTCTGTAGACTTCTGAATTCATTCTCCTGCTATAAAGATTAGTGAACCTGTTCCAGAAGCAGCCATGCAAGCCCAAGCCATGACACTACCGCCACCATGTTTCACAGACGAGCTTGTATGTTTTGGATCATGAGCAGATCCTTTCTTTCTCCACACTTTGGCCACTTTGGTAGAGGATAATCCTTGTTACAGAATGTTTTAGACTCATCTCTGGATTTCTTTGCAAATTCCAAACTGGATTTCTTATTCTTACTGCTGATAAATGGTTTGCATCTTGTGGTATGGCATCTATATTTCACCCCTGCCCTGCGAATGTTGACAGTGATGTCACTGTCGATTGTTGTTTTGAGGATTTTTCTTCACAGCTCTTACAATGTTTCTGTCATCAACTGGCATTGTTTTTCTTGGCTGACTTGTTCGATGTCTGATTATTAGTACACCAGTGGTTTACTTCTTTTTCAATGCTTTTCTTTCCCTCTGCTTTTGCAATGGTTCTGGTAGATCGTTCTTCTTTTCTCAACTTTTCTCAAAAATGGCCATAGACAGCTCTCTGGTCTTCATATTGGTTTATCCTTTTTAACAACAAATACACAGGTCTTCACAGATAAAACTCATGGCTCAAACCAAGAGTAGATGTTCAGCGCTATTAATGGTTTAAAATATCAATTTATCAAGGCACACCTGGGCAACAAGAAACATCTGCCAGTCACATGTTCCACATTTTTGATCACTTGAAAAATGGGTGAGTTCAAACAAAAGCAATATGATTTCAGCGCTTCTCTTATTCTCATTCATATATCATTGTAGTAGTCAGTTTTATTTTGTAGTTATGTTGACAAATATTGGCATAATTTTTTTTACTTAAGAATACGGCCCTGGGGATTTCACTATGTAAAGCAATAAAGCACGCATAACCAAGAGCAGTCTTCAGTGTCCCTCCTTTTTTCTTGTTCTTTATTTTAACGTTTTTTTTTATTAAAAATGGAACTTTATAAAAATCAAAGAGCTTCTCACTACAGAAAGAAATCCATACTCAATAAATTATCCCGTGCTTAGTTACAAAATAAAACACATAAGACAGTAAAGCATGCACTTCTGATACAGTGAAAGGTTTGGAAAGGAAATGAACGCAGAACAAAACAATATGGCATAAAAACATTTATGTTCATTATATACTGTATGGGACACACATCATCTGACTGGTAAATATGAAATATTTTTGAAATAATAATCCTGCAATATCACTATGTGGCCCTAAAAATATGTTTTATTCTTAATTTATTTGGTATGTTAAAGGAGGGAGGATATACGTTCAAAATTTTAAAATAGACAGTGATAAATTTACAATAATTACTAAAAAAAACAAAACAATATAAAACATCAACAACAACTGGACACACGTTTGTTCCCTCTTCTTCAAGATCAACCTGAAAAAAAGGTAGAAAAATATACAGTTATGACGGATGTAAATTCATTCATGTTGTTAAGGATAATAAATTAAAGCTGCAGTAAATAACTTTTTTCTGATAAAATTGAGCATAACAGAATAATTAAGTCAGTTTAAAAAAAACACACACACAAAAAAAAACTACGTGTTCTTGCAATTAACTTTATGAAATTTTCTTCCTCTAGTTGTGTGCAGTAATATATTTCCACCAGAGGGGTCGCCATAATTGAATTGTGTGAATTAAAGATGCCGATCGGATGCAGCGTCTGAGATCTTACCGTGATATCCATTGCCGAAGAATCCTTTCAGGTCGTGTTTCGGCTCCTTGCCTCCTAAACAGAGTGAATATTTAATGCAAAGTACTGTTAAAGATTATCAACTGCATATAGAGATGATTTTGGGTTTTTTTATACCTGACCAGGACTGGGGTAGCTGTGGGCCTTTGAGGTTCTGCTGAACGGGAATGTGCTGCGGTGTCGCTGCTTCAGTGGGCGTGTCCACCGGCGAGAAGGCAGGGTTTTCTAGAGACACTGCTGAGCCGGCGAGGGGGTCATCAGTGAGGGCAGGGGCAAAGAGACAGCAATAAATTTATCGGGAAAATGAAGAGAATGGAATGAAATTATGGAGCAACTGTCGCATCATAGGAAAAATCATTAATCAGATACTGTTGCATGCTAAAAATGACACAACAAACAACAAATGTTATGGAATTTTCTTCCATGAGTTGCCTACAATAACATATTTCCACCAGAGAGGTCTCCAGTATTCACACATTCCAAAAGTTACATACTGCACCTTTAATGTCTCGACAAAAATAAAATGTGAAAAGTGTCAATGAAACATTTGTGACATGCTGAAAATTATTTCTCATGAATTACTAAAAATTGCTGAAAATTAAAAACACAAATTTGTAGTGAGATTTGTGTATGTGTGTCGTGTACAACAGTGTGAGTGTTTACCTTCAGCTCGGACTCCTCCCTTGATATAAGAGGCTGGCCCTGTAAAAAAAACAAAAACAAACAAGTCTGTAGAATTTCTTTTGGTAATTGAAAATTGCTCACCACAAATTTGTAATGTACCATCTTGTAAAAAAGGAATGGTTTGATCAACAGTTAAATGTAGAATAAATGTATAACTCTGGTTCGGTTAGTTCTACAATACCTTCTCCAACTCGATCATCTAGCAGAGGAGCAATAGGTTGGGGCTGCACCTCTCCATCTCCTGAACACACACACACATGCACACTTAATATGCAGGTTGAGACATGGATTAGCAATAGCATTAAAATATTAAAGTATGAATAACGACTAACCGAACTGATCTACAGACTTCAATCCATCAATAGCAGGAGCTTCATATTGCAGCACTGCACACAGAAAGTGAAGTATTATGGGGATTTATGGTATGCGTCATGGTGAATACATTAATAATGAATAGACTGTGCAGTTTGGGACACGATTGATGACAGTTTTTACATGCCTATATAGTGAATAGGGCATGTGGATTAGGAAGCGTCCAGTGATAGTGTTAATGTGGCCTATATAGTGAATAGGATGAGTGGTTTGGGACACACCCAACGTTGATTGATGATAGTCTTAATGTGATCTATTTACTGAATAGGGTGAGTGGTTTGGGACACACCCAATGTTGATTGATGATAGTCTTAATGTGACCTATATACTGAATAGGGTGTGTGGTTTGGGACATATCCACTTTGAATTGGTGATGGTGTTAATGTGGCCAATATAGTGAATAGGGCATGTGGATTGGGAAGTGTCCACATTGGGCCGATGATGGTGTTAATGTGGCCTATATAGTGAATAGGTTGAGTGGTTTTGCACAAGTCCAGAGTGAACTGATGATAGTGTTTACGTGGACTAGGTAGTGTGGTTTGGGACATGCCCCAAATGTGACAAATGGTGAACTAAATCCAAAACTGAAATGATTCTACGTAGGGAGTAGGGATTAGGAGGTGGTGTAAGTGAGTGTCGTACCAGGCTGATCGATGGACTGACCATCAGTGACTGGACCGAGGGCCTCAAATGGAAGCGATGGATTGCCTGGAAAACATACAGTATGTGGAGTTTTGAATCGATTATCATACTTTTTTATCCATCTATAGTTAGTGATTATCATTTAATGTGTCTGAATATCAGCAAAACTTTCTGCCCAGTCAGAATCCAGAATTCAGCATTCTGTGGTACAAAGACAAATAATGCGAATGTCCCATTTGATGTTACCATATTTTCCAGATGATTTAGCATCACCACCGAGACTGATCGGCTCCGGGGCGTAGGGTCCAACAGACTGGCCTAAATCAAGAGAGACAGATACAGAGAGAGATTTTTTTTTTTTAAATGTGGTAACATTACTCACCATTACATTGTAAAATCACAAAGCTTTACCATATTTCCCAGAATTCCCAGCGAGAGCTTGCAAACCAAGCTGCTGGCCACCATAAGGTCCTAATACAGAGTCAGAGGTCAAAGGTTAGACAAATAGTGAGGGAAAAGATGAAGATGAACCATGTAATGTAAAGCAATTACCATATTTTCCAGAGTCACTAGTGCTAGCAGTGTACGGAGAGCCTCCCATACCTGATGATAGAGAGAGAGAAACTCACAGATAGTTCTTGGTCATAGTTTTTGAAGTAGAGAAGAAGCAAAGTTTGTCACATGAACTCACTGTATTTCCCAGCAGATTTGGGATTGGCGTTAAATTCCAGCGGATTGTAGTTTCCGGCTGCTTTAGAACCATAAGGCGATGCAGCATCGGGATTACCTGGGTGGGGGGTGGGGGGTGGGGGGTTGGGGGTTATTTAACATTTATGTAAGGAGTCTCCAGTGTCAGCACTTTGCAACAATCCGAGGTAAAACCATAACATTAGGTTTTCCGACAATTTGATCAGTTAGCTAGTTAAGCTGTGTATATTAGCTTGTTAAATGAGTCAGCGAGTCACGTTCTGTTTTCATTGTTAATGAGCTAAAGTTTAATTAATTAAATCAGTTATATAAATATTCTATAAAATTCCACATATGAATATGAACTTTCCCAAGCCACACCGTATTTCCCGTACGGATTGGAGTTGTATCCTCTGGGTGAGCCGCTAAAAAGGAGGCCGCCGATCCCTAGGAGAGAACGGAGAGCGTTGCCTTGAACAAAGTGCGAGGTGAATGAATTTGTCATTTGAAAGTGAAGTATTCTACACGATATACCATATCTGACTTGAGGCTTTCCCTCGGAGCCTAATCCCATTGGCTGAGCTCCATATGGTCCACCTGTCAGAGCAAAATACCGACACTTATCAATAAATAAACGTCTGAAACGTGAACTCTGATGTGACCATGTGGTATAAACGCACCGTATTCACGGCCAGATTTCACCTCAGGCCCGAGTTCAGCCGTCTGCGGTTCGATTGGACTGGTTCCTGCTTCAAAACAAGGCTCACGCTCATATTCTGACCATCACACATGCATGCATATACTGTATATGTGTGTATATATATATATAGAGAGAGAGAGAGAGAGAGAGAGAGAGAGAGAGAGCGAGAGAGAGAGAGAGAGCGAGAGATAGATAGACAGATATTACCATCCAGTCGAGCGCGGATGATGGGGGCACCGTTATACGGTAGCTGTCCTGCTCCACCTAAAAAAGATCCAGATTTCAAATGATGTATTTTTCCAATAATGGGACTCATCAGTTAAATGACAGCGAATAAGATCTTTCATATGACATCAAAACACTGTTTTTGATCGTTTATATATTTTCCCAGAGGATAAATTTAATTTCGGTCTACTGTAACCAGGTGATCTGGTCTGAGATACGATGCTTCCTAAAATTTTCAGGCTGAAATTCACCCTTCAAATATGAATTAACATTATACATGGATGCTCTGCTAGGGAATGAGCGGGAATAGCATAACAGTTTCCTTGGATGTATTGGTAAATTACTAAGAAAAGACTCGTATGACTAAAATTACACCATAATAACACTTAGACTTAGACTTAGACCGTACCAGATTTGCCTTTGTGATACATCCGAAGTTGTGTATTTTATGATAATTCTGATTTTTTAAATAAATTAATAGGTCTCACCGTTGCCATATCCGTATCCTGCTCCTGGATTAATGTAGCCTGGATACAAAGGGATATTATATTATACAGTGGTCCAGTTAGCTTAATTATAATCTAAATAATCTTTTCTTTTTTTTCTTTTTCTTTTTTTTTAAAAAAAGTATGTTTAGTAAAGTGTGTGTAGCTGGAAAACCTGGCTGGTTACCTGGCTGTTTGAGTTTAGGGCCATATCCTGGACCTGAATAATAGAGAAAAAGTGCAGTAAATAACTTATTGGACTGATTGGACTGTATTCGAAAGCTGAATTAAGCATGTGTAGTTAGGATTTCATACGGAAATCGCAATTATTCGTATTTAGACCACAGACAGGCCAGAGTATGTCTGAATGCCATATGAGGCCAATATTAAAATACATAAATATGACTGGAATTACTACATATTTTTGTCCCTTCGGAGGATTCGGCATATAAAATTATGAATAAATTTAAAACGAGCCGTAAGTGTCGCAGATGACTGCTTGGTCAGCTTATCCTTCAAACTGAGGGCAAAATTACAGGAGAATTTATTTATATATTTATTTTCTAACAAATCATTTAAAGTGAAACAATTGTAGTATGAACAATGCAATGTTGTTGATGTTTTATCTCCACATAAAATTTCTGACTAGCTAAACCTAATTTTTATGTATATACACGTATTTGTGCAGATACAAGGGTAAACTACTTTGGTGTTACTGTTTTGGTTGGGAGGTCAAAAATAAACACGCCTGCAATGACATAAATTCTGATTATTTTCAAGGGCGTTTTAGTGTTAGCGTAGTAGTGCTAAAGTTACCACCCCTAACCCCCATCTCCCCGTTATTGCACATGCTATGCCAAAGCATTAACGTTTTTTCCTAACTTTAAGGTTCAGTCTCATTTCTTACAATCAAAAAGAAGATGCAATACAGAGTGATGTAAGTTTGTATGCAGTCAGTGTATGTTCATTGACCTGGTTTTGAGGCCTTGGCTCCTCTACTGTTTGGGTACCACGGTCCAGGACCATATCCTGTAAATAAACATATTTTATTATAGATAAATACATTAACACAAATTCCATTGTGGTTCTACACGGAAACATTTTCTCGTACTGTTTCTCGGGTCAAGATATTAGAGGCACAAAATGAACTTTGGAAGAAGATTCATTCGTTTGAACATACATGCAGCAAAACACAATATAATTCACTGAAAAGCAGGACACTGTCCTACAACGAAGACTGCAACTGTAATACGTTTCGTTATTACGGAACAAAAACTACATAAACAAAAATACAACAAGGGAAAAATGCTACAGTTTAGTGTAATTAGATTCACAGGTTAAGAAGATCAGTACGGTGTACAAATAAAAGGAAATAAACACACAGTTTAATTTAGGAAGCAATGAATGACAAGTGGTTCACCTATCGTTTCACATTTTTTAAGAGCATGAAGAACCCATGCAAGAACCCATTACAGTCATGCATAAAGACAAACACCCTGAATAAATGGAACATGATCATGCGAATCAGTATCGTATCATGCTCTTTTATTTCACTACAAAAAACAAACAGACAAAAACAACAAAAAAAAAAAAAGATTTAAATGATCAGTGTTTACCAGGACTGGGCAGCTTAGTCCATTGTCCAGACACTCCAAGTCCACAATCTACATAACATCCATTAAAATCAGGTAGCATTAAAAAAATAAGCATTTTTTAATTCAGTGCTTTAAAATTCTGAGCTGAAATGTGGATTTAGGTTTTGAGCATAGATGTACACCCTGCCAATTAGTCTGTATATACTGTATTAGTCTATATATATGTAGAGGAGAAGCCACCAAATATAAGACTGGGCATGGACTGAGTCAGACATTTACACCAATACTGCTGGTTAGAAATAAAATCACCTCATATATAGTATACATACCAAATGTCAATTACAGAAAAACAGCGCTGACTGTCTAATCTCAGCCTCAGATGCTTCACCCATGGCCCAGGAAATCTATACTTATTGTACATATGGCTAGTGGTGAGTAAACGAGATACCCTCATGTGTTAAATCAATGACAGAATTGGTTTATAAGTTCCTCATATTGGGCACTACTGTAGTCACCAACCTACTGTAAGATAAAGCTTTCTGCTATACACTGTATATTCAAACAGTCTTTTGGGGCATTTGCTACCTGTGACCCAGTGATTTCGATTTAGTGCTTTATATGTTGGAATCTGCAGTGATATCACATCATGGTTTGCTTCGCAATCACTGAAGACCAAAATGGACTCAGGGCAGTAAACTATATACAAAAAATTAAGGATATACATCCAGGCCATAGTTCAATAAAATGTACTACTGTGATTTTACTGTATGGCAGTAGCAAAGAAGTATGCTCAAAACCTGACCATTTTCAGACAAAAACTGAACATAAAAATAGAACAAGTAAGTATCTTATGCGTAAAAACTGTCAGAATCAAAGTGATTAGTATGATTAAATAAGTTAGCAATAGTGGGACCTCTCTGGTTAGAAGAAAAAAGCACACTGGATTTACGGACTTGTATGTAACTTTGAAGTATTGTAAGAGTTAAAGAACATCCATGATCCATTTTAGTCAAGACCTTTAACAGGCAGGACATGCATGATTTATCGACCGACAGGCTTTTACCAGGATTTGCTACTTTTGGACCCTTCATCTGAGGCGTAGCAGGGGTTGGTTCAAGGGCAAGTGGAAGACCTGCTGTCTGTGGTGCATCTGGTTCTGGTGCTACAGGTTTGGGATCTTTCGTTTGTGGAATCTCAAGGCCCGGAGCAACAGGTTTGGGACCTTTACCTTGTGGAGCAGCTGGTTGTAAAGCAACTGGCTTTGGACCATTCCCCTGTGGATACACTGGTGCAACAAGCTGTTGGTCTTGAGCAACTGGCTTTGGGGCTTTCTCTGGTTGAGTGAATGGAAGTAAAGCAGGAGCAACTGGTTTCTGAGGATTTCCTTGAGGAATTTCTGGAGCTATTTGGGTGGCTGGCTTTGGACCTTTACCCTGAGGAATGAGGGGTGCAAGCACTGGGAACGGAGCTTGTCCTTGTGGGACATATTGTTCAGGTTTGGGTGCTTTATTCTGTAGATTCACTGGAGCCTGCTCTTGCACTATTGGCTGAGACGGGTAGCCTTGTGGAACCTGAGGTTTTGGGCCCTTCCAATTTGACATTAATGGCATTCTCTTGGTGGGTGGCAGTGCAGTAGGTACTCCTATGGTAGGCTCAGGTTTAGCTGGCTGTGCAACTCCTTTGGTGTACCCTGTTACTGATGGAAGACTTGGGGCTTCAGGGCTAAGGCTTTTTCCTTTGGGCCCTTTCTCATTTCCATTTGCTACAGGGCCATATCCTAGAAGTCGAAGAAATATTACCACAAACTGGAACAAATATCATGCTCCCTTGTACAGTGGTTCTCAAATTCAGTCACGGGAACCCACTGCCTTGATATATGGTGTATTTGAATGTTGGAGTCTTATTGGTCAGAAGGTGTTGATTAATTCTCAATAACAACAGCTCTGACAATAGTGCAGCTATAAATAAATATGGTGCTAACAGTAACTTTGATTCATCACATCTCCATCTGATTATTAATCCTTTACATGGTTTAGATCAAATGTGTTGGGATTAGAGAGCACTTTAAACTGTGCAGAGCTTGACTAAAGTACTAGATTTGAGAACCACTACCATGGGGAATACAAAAAATTCATAATTCATTTTATGAAGCAAAACATATAACATGGTGGACCTAACCAGACCTTTTAGCAAAACAACTGCAACATGTATATTACAGTTAGTACACAATATACAAAGGAAATACCTAGGTTATTCACTCTCTGTTCCCAGGGAACTCGAGGTGCATGGCAAGGGCCACCCTGGACGGGGTGCCAACCCATCGCAGGGCACAATCGCACACAAATTCCCACACCCACTCGCACACTACGGACAATTTGGAAATGCCAGTCAGCATACAACGCATGTCTTTGGACTGGGGGCGGAAACCAGAGTACCTGGATGAAACCCCCAAAGCACAGGCAGAACATCCAAGCTCCGCACACGCAGGGCAGAGGCAGAATTCGAACCCCCAACCCCAGAGGTGGTAGGCAAATGTGCTAAACACTAAGCCACCGTGGTTCACCATGACCCTTCACCCCACTCCCCACCCCCTGCGAACCGAATCAACATTAACAAATCAGCCGTGTTATGTCTGTTTAAAAAACAAAAAGACAAAACTCAGGTACATGCTACAAAAACACACACACAGATATATGTAGCATAAATTACCAGGTTTAACTTTTAGTACACCATAACCTGGGAACCACAGGATATATTGGAAATACTAAATATTAATAATTTGCAAATATACCCAGGGGTATACCCTGCAACGGGAGAAATAATACCCTTTTCAGGAGACCTGCATACTGCTTCCCACCAGGGCTCTCCAAAATTATTGGCATACTTCATATAAATATTCTTGCACAAAATAAACATTACAAATCTCCCACTCACATAAAAACTCCCTTTTTTTCTCCTCCAAATAATAGTATTTTCTCTCGAAAATATACAGTATGTGCTATGAATATTGACACCTATAAGGAAAAAAGGCAAACAAATTCATTTTCAATTACTCTCAGTCCCTAAGAACTCTGTTGTTGACTTTACCATGTATTGTTTCCCTGGGGTATACACGTGAGGTTGCACATATGCAAAAGAAAACCAGTTCTCACAATTACAATTGGAATAACCACAGAATTTTCAACAGATGGTTTTAGACCTGCACAAATTAGGCAATGGACATAATAAATGCATAAATATTTGCTCAAAAAATACGATTAAACTCAATTAGGTCCATTACAAAATAGGCCAATAATTTTGGAGCATATACTGTATAATATCTATATCTATATATGGTTACATCATGAAATTATTCTTTAAATGACTTCTGGCTGATTTACCATTGGGCTTGGCTCCTTGTCCATTACTTGCTCCTCCATTACCAGCACCAACACCATACCCTATGCAGGAGATTACAGACAGAGTTATTCTCATATTTACTTACTGGATGTTTATTACCTTCATCGGTCTATACCAATACTGATTATCATCTCCAAAGACAGACAGTTTACCTGGCTTAGGTGCTTTAGCACCCGCATTGGGATAACCTCCATATCCTTTGAGAAATATAGAAATACCAAATTAGATCAGTCTGCCTTATTAATATCTAATGTCAATATGTTCCATTTTCTATACATAACTTAACATGATGTGTAAAAGGTCAATTTAGCATATTTACCATTGGATCTCTGTCCGTAACCTGTGGGCAAACCACCGTAACCTAGCATAATGTACATCAAAGGGATAAAATATGAAAACTGGCCCCCAAAACCTTATTTTAAGCTTTAAATTATTTTCCAGGGATGCAGACTTTACCTGGTTTCGGTCCTTTAATTCCAGCTCCATTGGGATATCCAGCATATCCTTATATCCACAAATATCCAATCAGTGATGACACAATATGAAAAGTACATGGTGTTAGAGTTCTGGAAACATCTGCTGTATTTAGCTATAATTTACCTGCTTTGGGTCCTTTGGTGCCTCCATATCCTGAGAATGATATGATGAGAGAGCAGTATGGGTGGATGTATACACACACAGTCCAATTTCACTTTTGATAAGATTAGACTATATCATAATGACATTGTAATTAAAACTTGGAGCAGCACCAATTTTTACTATGAAGACTATTACTACTAACAATTATTAGTGCTATGTGCACTAACCCCACTCCTCATCCTTATTTTAACGTTTATGATATTTAATGTCAATTTTGTACCAGCTTTACCTGCAGGTTTTGCTCCCTGTGCATTCGGACCACCAGCGACTGGACCATAGCCTGTTAAAAAAAATAATAATTTTTAAAAAAGGCCAAATCCATATTCTGTTCAATTGTGGATTATGATTCAATTCAATTCAATTCAATTTTATTTGTATAGCGCTTTTTACAATAGACATTGTCTCAAAGCAGCTTTACAGAAATATCAACATGGTATACAGATATTAAAGGTGCGAATTTATCCCAACTGAGCAAGCCACTGAGTGGCGAAGGTGGCAAGGAAAAACTCCCTAAGATGTTTTAAGAGGAAGAAACCTTGAGAGGAACCCGACTCAGAAGGGAACCCATCCTCATCTGGGTAACAACAGTTAGTGTTAAAAAGTTCATTGTGGATTTATATGAAGTCTGTATGGCGTTAGGAGCAGCCGTAGTCCCAGCAGTCTGGAATTAAAGAAGATTTGAGCTCCATCCAGAGGCAGAAAGGATCTGGATCTCTAGTATCTCCATAAATTCGTGTGGGGCTCAGCGAAAGGAGAGAGGGAGAAAAAAGATAATTATGACTGCGAAGTAGTAGAACAGAATCTAGTCAGGGTAGGCTTGAGTAAACAAATACGTTTTAAGCCTAGACTTAAACACTGAGACTGTGTCTGAGTCCCGAACACTAATAGGAAGACTGTTCCATAACTGTGGGGCTCTATAAGAGAAAGCTCTTCCCCCTGCTGTAGCCTTCACTATTCGAGGTACCGTCAAATAGCCTGCATCTTTTGATCTAAGTAGGCGTGGCGGATCATATAAAACCAAAAGGTCGCTTAGATATTGTGGCGCGAGACCGTTTAGTGCTTTATAGGTTAATAAAAGTATTTTATAATTAATGCGAGATTTTACTGGGAGCCAATGCAGTATTGATAATATCGGTGTGATATGGTCGTATCTTCTAGTTCTAGTTAGGACTCTAGCAGCTGCATTCTGGACTAACTGGAGCTTATTTATATTCCTACTGGAACATCCAGACAGTAAGACATTACAGTAATCTAATCTAGAGGTGACGAATGCATGAACTAGTATTTCTGCATCATGTAGTGACAATATATTTCTTATTTTAGAAATATTTCTGAGATGAAAGAAATAGTAATATTATCTACATTATCTAGTAATATTATCTACATGAGCATCAAATGATAGGCTGGAGTCAATAATCACTCCAAGGTCTTTAACTGCCGTACATGATGAAACAAAAAGACCATCCAGAGTAACCATGTGATCAGAAAGATTACTTCTAGCTACACGTGGGCCTATGAACTTTTTCACACTAACTGTTGTTACCCAGATGAGGACGGGTTCCCTTCTGAGTCGGGTTCCTCTCAAGGTTTCTTCCTCTTAAAACATCTTAGGGAGTTTTTCCTTGCCACCGTCACCACTCAGTGGCTTGCTCAGTTGGGATAAATTCGCACCTTTAATATCTGTATACCATGTTGATATTTCTGTAAAGCTGCTTTGAGACAATGTCTATTCTAAAAAGCGCTATACAAATAAAATTGAATTGAATTGAATTGAATTAATAAAAGTATTTCTGTTTTATCAGAATTAAGTAGAAGGAAGTTAATTAACATCCAATGTCTAATGTCCTTTACACAATCCTCAACTTTACTAAGCTTCTGTCTGTCCTCTGGCTTCGCTGAAACATACAACTGTGTATCATCAGCATAACAGTGGAAGCTAATTCCATGTTTACGAATAATTTGACCTAGGGGTAGCGTATATAAAGTAAAGAGCAGTGGGCCTAAAACAGAACCCTGTGGAACTCCAAAAGTAACCTCAGTACGCATGGAGAAATCACCATTTACATCTACGAACTGATAACGATCGGTCAGATAAGACCTGAGCCAGGAGAGGACTGTTCCCTTAATACCAACAACATTTTCTAATCTATCAAGGAGAATAGTGTGATCTATAGTATCAAAAGCTGCAGTAAGGTCGAGTAACACAAGCAGCGAGACACAACCCTGATCGTAAGTCAGTAGAAGGTCATTTACTACTTTAACTAACGCTGTTTCTGTGCTATGATGAGGTCTAAATCCTGATTGATACATTTCATGAATGTTATTCCTATCTAAGTACGAGCATAACTGCTTTGCTACAACCTTTTCTAAAATCTTAGAGATGAAGGGGAGATTTGATATTGGTCTATAGTTGGACAATTGAGACGGGTCAAGATCAGGTTTTTTAATCAAGGGTTTAATAACTGCTAATTTAAGTGATTTAGGTACATAGCCAGTGCTTAGGGAAGAATTGATTATATTTAGAAGTGGTTCAATTACTCCTGGACAAATCTGTTTAAACAAACATGTAGGATCTAGTACGCAAGTTGATGAATTGGCTGAAGAGATTAATGTAGCTAGTTCGGTCTCTCTAAGCGGAGCAAAACACTCTAAACATTGATCTGATATTGCTACATTGTCATGTAATGGGTTTGTTACAGTACTGTCCGGTTTTAATTTAATGGCCTGTATTTCACGTCTAATATTTTCAACCTTATCAATGAAAAATTTCATGAAATCTTCACTGCTATATAATGATTGTGTTTCTCTCTGTAGTGGTTTTATTCCTAGTTAATTTTGCTACTGTGTTGAAAAGGAATCTAGAATTGTTTTTGTTGTCTCCTATTAAGGTGGAGAAATAGATTTTTCTAGCATCGCCAAGAGATTTCCTATATTTCAGTAGGCTCTCCTTCCATGCGGTTTGAAATATCACCAGTTTGGTTTGACGCCATTTACGTTCTAATTGTCGAGTGGTCTGTTTTAAGGTTCGCGTTTGATCGTTATACCAGGGTGATAATTTTTTTCTCTAATTATTTTCCTTTTGAGTGGAGCCACTCTATCTAGAGTGTAGCGGAGTGTTGACTACAAGCTTGACCAGTCGCCTGAACGAGTTCTGTGTGATCTGACGGTGATCCAAATCTAATTGATGATGGATGGATAAAAAGTATGAAGTGATGTTCTTTACCTGTACCAGGAAAAGAAGCACATTTCTAAATTTTATATACTACTACTAAAAAACAAACAAACTTTTGTACCATTGGGCTTGGCTGCTCCTCCACTCTGTGCCAAAGGTCCACCACCATAACCTGGAAAATATCACTTATCATGCGCAGGAACTGACATGTTGTTTATTATACATTTTAGATACCAGACTACAAGTGAAAATCATTACCAGGTTTGGCAGCTTTTGCTCCATTCAAGTATCCTCCACCTACACGGTAAAATAATTATAAAAAAAGTTTCAGGACATTCTACAGTATGCATTTATATTTCAGAAAGGTAAAACTATGAATACCGAGACTGCCTCCAGATTGGGGATAAGAAGCCGGTCCGTTTCTGTAGCCTGGACACACAATTATTCAAGGAAATATTTATATCTACATGAATATAAGCTGACACAGGGAAAACCTGATATTTTATAAATGTATACCATGATTTAGCATTACACTCCATATATATTTTAATACACACAGGAATTAAGCTCACCTGCGAATGAAGAATCTGCCTGGTCATATCCGTTTCCTTGCCCATAGCCTGCAAAAAAACCCCAGCTGTATTTAATTAACGCCTATCAGCTTGTGTCAAAGGTATAAATGAGCTAATTTGCTCACCTCCTCGTCCTTTGTAGGCCATTTGTGGTGCTATTCTCATCCCTGCTCCAAATCCACCTAAAAAATATATATATATATATATATATATATATATATATATATATATATATATATATATATATATATATATATATATATATATATATATATATATATATATATATGTCATACAAGGAAATATGATGCTTATAGAAACTATATATTTCATTTTATTTAATCTAATAAAAACATGTAAAAAAAAAAAATAAAAATTACAACAAAAAAAACATCATACCATATGAAGGTTGTGCTCCATATCCAGGCTTATTTGGCTTGGACCCATAACCTCCTGTCATAAAAAAATTCAAGCATAAACTTCTACAAGATAAAATAAGATTAAATAGAGCAGTAGTAACTCATCAAGGTTCTGAAATGGGCTCAATGTAACGAATTGTGATGTAATAATATAATAATATAATAATATAATGTAATACACCGATCAGCCATAACATGAAAACCTCCTGCATAATATTGTGTAAACCCAAAACATCTGACCCGTCCACGCATGGATTCCACAAGACCTCTGAAGGTGTGCTGTGGTATCTGGCATCAAGACGTTAGCAGCAGATCCTTTAAGTCCTGTAAGTTGCGAGGTGGGGCCTCCATGGATCGGACTTGTTTGTCCAGAACATCCCACAGACACTCGATCGGATTGAAATTTGGGGAATCTGGAGGCAGAGTCAAAACATTGTACTCTTTGTCATGTTCCTCAAACCGTTCCTGAACAGTGTTTGCAGCATCTCCGGGCGCATCATCCTGCTGAAAGACTCCACGGCCATTAGGGAATTACGTTGCCATGAAGGGGTGCATTTGGTTTGCAACAATGTTTAGGTAGGTGGTACGTGTCAAAGTAACATCCACATGAATACCAGGACACAAGGTTTCCCAGCAGAACATTCACCAGTGCATCACACTTCCTCTGCCAGCTCGCCTTCTTCCAATAGTGCACTCTGGTGGCATCTCTTCCCCAGGTAAGTGACGCACATACGCACCCAGCTGTCCACATGATGTAAAAGAAAATGTGATTCAGACCAGGCCACCTTCTTCCATTGCTCCATGGTCCAGTTCTGATGCCTATTGTAGGTGTTTCCGTGGTGTACAGGGGGTCAGCATGGGCACTCTGACCGGTCTGCAGCTACACAGCTCCATACGCAGCAAGCTGTGATCCACTATGTGTTCTGACTCCTTTCTATCGGAGCCAGCATGAACTTTTTCAGCAGTTTGTGCTACAGTAGCTCTTCTGTGGGATCGGATCAGACGGGCTAGCCTTCACGCCCCACATGCATCAGTGAGCCTTGGGTGCCCATCACCCTGTCACTGGTTCACCGGTTGTCCTTCCTTGGACCACTTTGGACCTTGGACCTGCCATTTTGGAGATATGCTGACCCAGTCATCTAGCCATCACAATTTGGCCCTTGTGAAGTCGCTCAGGTCCTTGTTCACTTGCTGCCCAATATATCTCACCCCTTGACAGGTGCCATTGTAACAAGATAATCAATGTTATTTACTTCACCTGTCAGTGGTTTTAAGGTTATGGCTGATCGGTGTATATTGTAATGTGTAATATGATGTAATGTAACAATGTAATATTATGTACTACTGTATATTGTAATATAATTTAATGTAATATAATGTAAATGAGACAGTGGGACCATTTGGGTTTGGCTTTGCTTTCTGGCCATTGGATGTAAAAGGTGAAGCTCCATAGCCTGGCGGAAATAAACAAAATAAAATGCATGAGTATCAAATATATAAGAACTAAATATTCCATTGATTTTTTTTTTTTTTTAGAATTGTGTTTTATTTATTTATTTTTAATGTGTTCTCAATATACAGTGGTGCTTCAAGGTTTGTGAAACCTAACGCATCATCAGATTTTCAAAAAAGTCCTAATAGTAGATAAAGAGAACCCAATTAAACTAATGAGATAAAATATTATATTTATGGTAATTTATTCATTGAGGAAAACGATCCGATATTACATATCTGTGAGTGGCAAAAGCATGTGAACCTCTGCTTTCAGTATCTGGTGTGACCCCCTTGTGCAGCAACAACTGAAAACGTTTGCGGTAACTGTTGATCAGTCCTGCACCTCGACTTGGCGGTCTTCCCACAACATTTCTATTGGATTAAGGTCAGGATGTTGAATTGGCCATTCCCAAAACATTAACTTTAGTCTTCTTTAAACATTCTTTGGTAGAAAGATTTGTGTGCTTAGGGTCATGCGTCTTGCTGCATGACCCACTTTCTCTTCAGATTCAGTTCATGGACAGATGTTCTGACATTTTCCTTTAGAATTCGCTGGTATAATTCAGAATTCATTGTTCCATCAGTGATGGCGAGTCGTCCAGTCCCAGATGCTGAAAAACAGACCCAAACTATGGTACTACCACCACCATGTTTCACAAATGGAATAATGTTCTTATGCTGAAATGCAGTGTTTTCCTTTCTCCAAACATAACCCTTCCTATTTAAACTAAAAAAAAATATTTTGGTCTTATCCGTCCACAAAACATTTTTCCAATAGCCTTCTGGTTTGCCCATGTGACTGTTAGCAAACTGCAGATGTTCTTTTTGGAGAGCAGTACTTTTCTCCTTGCAACCCTGCCATGCACACCATTGTTGTTCAGTGTTCTCCTGATGGTGGACTCATGAACATTAATATTAGCCGATGTGAGAGAGGCCTTTAGTTGCTTAGAAGTTACTCAGGGTTCCTTTGTGACCTCATGGACTATTACACGTCTTGCTCTTGGAGTGATCTTTGTTGGTCTCCACTCCTGGGGAGGGGAATAATGGTCTTAAATTTCCTCCATTTGTACACAATATGTCCAAACTCTTTAGAGATGGGTTTATGACCTTTTCCAGCCTGATGAGCTTCAACAACTCTTTTTCTGAAGTCCTCAGAAATCTCCTTTGTTCGTGCCATGATACACTTCCACAAACACGTGTTGTGAAGATCATACTTTGATAGAACCCATTTCTTTAAATAAAACAGGGTGCTCACTCACTCACGCCTGATTCTCATCCCATTGATTGAAAACACCCGACTCTAATTTCACCTTCAATTAAACTGCTAATCCAATATTACAGCTATGTAATATTGGATAATTTTCCTCAATGAATAAATGACCAGGTATAATATTTTTGCCTCATTTGTTTTACTGGGTTCACACTGTCTAATTTTAGGACTTGTGTAAAAATCTGATGATGTTTTAGGTCATATTTATGCAGATGTATAGACAATTCTATTTTTTCTAAGCACCACTGTAAATATGAAAATTTAACATATGTTGAATAATTACAATTGTAATGTACCGCTGTGTTTGGGTCCCCGTCCTTTAGAAGCTACAGGTGCAGGTCCGTAACCTGCACAATAAAATTACAAACAAAAAATAACTTAGTTACTTAGTTAACTGAAATAAATGTTAGGTTTTAGTCAATCTCCGTAGATGTTTCATTTAGATATATATGTATATGTAGTTTAGCTCCATTTCCTTTAGCCGCAGCTGAAAATGCACCAAAACCTGAAAATAGAAATTCAGTTTCCTTACGTATAATTCCTTAATAATTCATAAGTGCTGTGTTTATGAAACTCCTTTCCAGCTGATACTTTTTTAAAGCGTTTTAAAGGTCAGATCACTATATTTGCACTGTATTAAGTTGATTTTTAATGTATAATGGATGTTTAACGCTGCTGTTCCGGATGTTCTACTTTTGAAGATATTTAGTATAACAATAATCAAATATAGTGTAATTATGCTTATAATGTACAGAACTTACCATTGGGTAAGTTGCCATTATTTCCATAACCTGTAAATTATAAAAAAATTAAAAAAAATAAAATGAATTACATTTCCATATGTGTAACTACCTGACATGTAAGCTATACTAAAATGTAACAGCCATGTATCATCATGCTCACTGTATGTAGGAATTGATAAATTCGAAAATAAAGAAAAAATCAAATAATTCACCATTAGGTTTGGCTCCATTTCCATTTCCGAGAGAAGCAGGTGCAGCACCGTACCCTTTATAAGGACCTAAAAAAACAACATTATTTAATTATTTACTAGCTCAGATGCACAAACTGTATATTGTATACTAAAAAAAAAAAAAAAAAACAGCTAGTCGATTACTTCTCATAAAGTTCAACAAAATAAAACTATTCAACTTAACATCCAATCACGTCGAGCATTATATATTAGAAAATTCTACTTTTGTTCATGACTCTATTAGTTTGTTTCATCTAGCTACAGATCATTTTAAGACCCTATTAACAAAAACAGTATAAAAAGAAGACGTTTTATGGATTATTATTGGAACTTTGGCTACATTTCATACTGCATAGGTTCTTATTCAATATTCTCATACTATACTTGTTAATAAAATATTCACATTGAAGGAAGGTGTACAAAGCCAGCACAAAGCCATAAACTCTAAAGGTCCAATTCCAATATCAAACCCATTATCCAATTTCATAAATTTACCAATTGTTTTTTTTTTTTGTTTTTTTTACCTATAGCTGATTCACACAATACCTCTTCTTTCAAATTGCCCAATCTAAACTAATTATAACTTTAACTAATTATAACAATTCTGGCTAAAATTAATAGCTAATATGTTGTAAAGTACTCATTTTACTCATGCATATGTTCATAAAGCATACACATCACATATATCTTTAGACACTACAAAAGTACAGCATTTTTTAAATAATAAATCATCTCTAAATTCCTCTAAATCTATTTTAAAATTAATTTCTCTGTTGAAAATAAAATAAAAATACAAATAAAAGAATTACTGCAGTATTGTTTATATTCACCATTGGGTTTGGCGCCATTTCCGAGAGCAGCAGGTACAGCACCGTACCCTGTATAAGGACCTGACAAATACATTTTTCATTATTTAGAAGCTCTATAGCACAAACTGTGTACAGAAACAAAAATATTCTTATAATACTAAATAAAACTACATATACCCATTTTCTTTTTTTGTTTGTTTTGTTTTTTTCATGCTAGCAAACTTTTTTATAATTCGCCAAGATAAAAAATCTGTACTAAGATACATTTGGTAAAACATGAACTAATATAACCCTATGGTATAATATTTCAGAATTTACAAGGATACTACTGCACGTGTTAACGGAATCCTCACTCTGGAAGGATTTCTCAATAATTCAGAGTAAAATATTAACGTTATATCAGTATTCATACTCAATATTCTATTTTGTTCAAGTTCCTAATCAAATCTACAAATTAAACTAGTAAGCAATACAATTCCATATCACCTGGCATCTTAATATATAACATTTTCTAAACTAGAGCTATAATTATAGTTTTTTTTTTTTCGATTTAATAGTTCTGTAATATCATGCTGGCATTAGGATGAGGAATTCATATAGAAATGACTTGTTTTGACATGTTTATATTCACCATTGGGTCTGGCTCCATTTCCATTTCCGAGAGCAGCAGGTACAGCACCGTATCCTTTATAAGGACCTCATATATACAATTATTTCATTATTTAAAACTTCCATGGCACAAACTTACAAAAGCCATAAACTTTCAGAATGTTTATCTATCTTCAGGCCAATTAATTCACATCTTATACCATGTATTATTATAACAGTTTGCTTTGTGACAATGTCTATTGTTGAAATTACAGTACAAATAAAACTAAACTTTAATTGAATTTAATTAAATAATAATTGAATAATTGAAATGAATTAAAAAATAATTACCACTGGGTTTTCCTCTATTTCCGGCAGCCTGTGCAGCACCATAACCTTAAAAAAAAAAAAAGCATTTTAAGAGAACTTTAAGAAAGTTCTATAAACATTGCACAAACTCATCAGTATTAACTTAAATTTACCTTTGGCTCCATTCCCATTGGGCTGAGGTGCTGCAGGTCCATAACCTGATGAAGAGAAAATAAACAAACATACTTATTATATCTTACATATATTTTTCTTTTATTAAAACTATTTTTATTTTATTAGTTAAATTTTAATTATTTGGTTGTTTATATATATATATATATATATATATATATATATATATATATATATATATATATATATATATATATATATATATGTATATAAATTATTGTTTAAGAACTGTACCTAGAATGAACTTGTAAATTAATTGAGAATTTCGAAAAGCTTTTTCCTCAACATTTACATATATTTCACTGGTCGGTTACATATCCAAACAAAAAATTGCATAATTAAATAAATCTTGAACATAAGAAATTCCATAAACTGAAAAGAAATATATAAATAAATAAATCACTTACCAAAAATAAGAAATTTTAATAATCAAGTTTACTAAAAAAAATTATTAACACCCATAAGAGCAATAATGATCAATTAAATACAAGTTATATGAGCTCAAAATGAATAGATATTTGCTTTTTTACAAAAGCAAATTTAGAATATTTTTCTGACACCTCAGCTATATCTCACTCGAGTGTTCAATACAAATGAGAGTTGCCGGACAGAAAAGCTTTAAGGAATTAGGAATACATGTACAAGTGTAACTTGAAATTTTTTTTCTTTACTATTTTGATTAACAGTCATAGTTGTATTGGAAGCAGTTACATTGGTTAGATTTAGCTAACTAATATATCCCAGCCTGATATGCAGCATGTAGAACTTTCTAGCTAGCAATATTTTCACTTAATCATAAAATGGAATCAAAATTTGAGGAAAGAGTGTGATGAGAGGAGAAGATTAGATGATGTCTATTCATGAAATGTTTTATTTCTCACCTTGTGCTTTAGTGTTGAGTTGGTAGGTGTTGGCATTCTGTGGACCGTGACCATATCCTAAAGCAAGAAACAATTTTGAGATAAATGATCATTACAAAATTGTATTCATATTTTACATCGTTTTGATTTTAAACTTTGTTTTTCAAGAGATTGATGGTACCTTTGGATGGTATCAACATTTGGCCCAAACCACCATTTTGAGGTTTGTACCCTGAAATAAAACAGATATTTATCAGTACTGTGGTAAAACATCGGACTGTGAATAACTGTAAACAGGAAATCGAACATCACTGGAACCTGGAAATGCATAGAACTGAAAAATGCATAGAATTCCATGTCAAAGCAATAGTCTTCTCGTAGTGGAAGTACTGCTACTACAGTAGACCATTTAACAAAACAGGCCTGTGTTTATTCCACTGCTGTTGAGGACACTATTTACAATCACAGTTTAATTGCACTCAGTAAAAAGAAAAAGGATATAACGAGGCACATAGAGCCGCATTTCTGTCCAGTCCTGGACATTCACTACCACACAGGCTCGAGACAGGTTTGAGCAAAACAGCGGAGAAAAGCCAGATCAATGGAGGGACTGTGTGTAAGCAATAAAACCTCATTCTCACAGCTGGATGTCAAATTTGGACAGGCACTGGGAAGCCCTCAGTAAAGAAAGACCTGGATGAAGGGCTTGTTTCACAAACCGCCATTAAAATTGAGACGTCTAAGCAAAGTCCGGCATTGCATACAGGGAAAATGTCTAATCCAAAATAATCTGGTATTTAAATTATTGCAAACAAATGTGTTTCTATGGCTAATTAATTTACCTTGAAGAACCTTAAATGACAGGTTAAAGGTCAAAATTGTAGAAATCCTGATACATAAGTAGTATTTCAATCTAATCTAAATATACTAATCTAATTAGTATATTTCTCTAGCTCCAAAAGATGTTTTAGTTAAACCATGATGCATAAACAATACACTGACTTTTACTTGAGTAAATCTTTTTCTCTGATTCTTCAGTGTTCACTATTGGCTTAAAACAATAAGCTAGCATTTTCCGGATGCAAATCCCAGAGAAATAAGCAGTATTATAAAGGAAATTAATTCGGTCCTATTCTAGTGATATTTTAATTATTAGACCCCTAAAAGTTGTTTCTGAGAAAAATTACACCTAAAAAAAAATGGACTTTAAATTAGAAATCCTATTGCACAATGTTAAAATCCTCAAACATCAAGTAATGGTTGGTCTGTCTAAATTTCCATCAAATCTAAATATAATCAAATGTATTTTATTAGATCCAAATAATCTGAAGACAGATGAAATATTGAACATTATTGAGAGACAAAAAGAAAAAAAAACATGGTTGCTGGAAAAAAGAAGTAATTTTCATTCTCAAATTAAATCAAACAGCAATTTGCAGAATGTCACTTTATTAAACTCCAGAAATGCATGCATACCTCTGTTAAATTGTTTCCTATGCAAATACTGAGAAAAAAAAAAGTAAAATACATCCCCCTTATCCAAAGCCTGAAGTCTTTTTGTGGGGTTTTTGCATTGTAGTTACAGTAGGGTGGGAATCCTGCCTGCTAGCTTCATAATCAAGACTTACAAGCTCTTTATGAACATAAAAACCTCAATTGGCTTTCTTGGCTTTCTTGTGCACCTCCCTGCAGGATCTCAAGTGGTGGTCTCCTGAGTGGTGCAACTGAAAAAGGTTGACGCTGTCATTGGGAGATCGCGAGTTTGAATCCCAATGGAGTCAAGAGATTCACATTGATACTAGCCAATCACGGGTGTTTGTGTGCTCATATATGCAGAAGAAGGTGGATATGATGTAGTTCAATAAGTCTCGGATGCAGTCTGATCCCTACACAGTTGGTAGTCGTTGTGTGCCGTGGACCAATTTGGGGTGAAAATCCCAAAAATCTCTTCAGTCCAAATAATGCAAATTGCACAATGTATATTTAGTCACATATCTAATATAAAACCTGGAATTTTACTTATCGGTTTTCTAAAATAAACAAATTCTTTACACATTAAAGTCCAATTCTTTCCATCAAATCTGATCTGACATGATTACTTCGTTTCTGAGACATAAAGAGATAAAGATCAACATTAAAGCTACGACGTCAAGAGGACGTTTTAATTATAAACTATTTGGCGCATATTTCCAAGACGGAGATTATTTCGGATGTGTAAATTTCTAATTGAATCTAACCTGCCGAAATCCAATTTTTGGATTTGAATGTTTCCAAAATAAAACTGGTCAAGTTAAATCATGAGATGCAAACAGCAAGAGATCATTTAACAGCAATTAAATAATAATAGAACAGCAATGATTCATATGTCAGTCAATGAAAAATCCATACTCCATGAAGTAATCCATGCTTCATATTCTTCTCAACTTCCCCAGTCTAAACCACATTTCTTTGAACGTCAAGAAGAATAACAGAATAACTTTGTGTATGTAACAAGGTTACTTACAGTATTTGTGTGTGTGTGTGTATCTACCTGTTCCACCCTGAAGTGTCGGCTGAGCCAACCAAAGCAGCAGCGCCGTCCTGAGAAGCGCTCGTCCTGGCATCCCGAGAGAGAGAGAGATGGAGAGACAGAGAGACAGAGGACGCTCAAGCTCCTCCACACCTTTATAACTGCTCCTGTTCACTTTCATTAACTCCTCCTCTCCCATTTTTACCATCACACACACACACACACACACACACACACAGCGCAGATGAATTCTGGATTCTGATTGGTCCGATGGTTTGGATTAATTTTCTAAAACAAAAGCTCTGATAATAGTTAATATGGTACGTTTTAATACGTTTCTATAGTAACAGCTCATCCACAGGGACTTGTACTGGGTGGATGCTCCATGTAAACAAATGTTTATTTATTTTTTAGAAAAGAGGTGTAATCATTGATATTGTGTCGTATATAAGGAGTCTCCAGTGTTAGCACTCGAAGGTAAAGCCTTAAGACACTCGTGACTTCTTATTAGTCTTCATTTTTCAAAAAAGCAAAGATAAATGAAAGCAAAGCCAGACACTGGGTGCAGTCTTTGAAAAGCCACCTCGCAGACAGATACTAGGTCAACACCAGCATACATCACTCGCACACTAATAGCTTTGCTAAACACACAGCAGTCTATAGAAGGTCAGTAATGAAGTGGACGAGCTCAACATAAATACATGTCCAATAAAGCGATCAGTGTGTGTTTTTATTCGCATTTGTTCGGACGTTCAACATCAAAATCACGCGAAACACCACGGATGAAAAGCGAATGGATTTACTCTACTCTATAGTCAATGCTATGTAACGGACGTGTGGAGTTTCCTGATCAAGTCCTCTTTTTTAGGCCAGATTTTCCATGAACTCACTCAAACGAGTGACCTAAGAGATCTCACTTTGGACTGACATTCCACATCCTGCGCCCAAACCCTTTAGGTAGAGAGGGGTCAAGGGGAGTTAATGAGCATGCCTTTTGACCCCTGACAGGACTTAGGCAGGAAGCTCGGGCTATCACTGATCGTGTTATGATGAACGGGTAGGGGTTACACAACTACTCGTTTTTTTACTAGTCGACCCCTGTTAATGAGAAAGTAAATAAATCAGTGCAAAATAATAAACACTCCTTAAGATTTGTACTGATTACCAAATACACTTGAGTGAACAAGCTGTCCATGGTGTGTGTGATTGTGCCCTGCAATGGGTTGGAACCCAGTCCAGAGTGTCCCCAGACTCGTTCTCCGAGTTCCCTGGGATAGGCTCCAGGCTCCCCGCTATCCTGTGTAGGATAGGTGGTATGGATGGATGGATGGGCTTTTTTCAGCTTAGTCTTTTGCAGTTGACTTCATTTAGTCCAGCTAGCTTATTTTCAGTTAGTCGAGACATTCTGGTCATTTCATGATAATAAACTCAAAATTGAATGGAAACATCAGCTTGGGTGTTGACACACACCTGTGTGCCAAACACTCTTGTGTATGTGAACATTTATCATGCATGCAGACCTCCCACAAACGGCGATACATATGTTGAGAATTCGGTAAAATGCCAAGCGCAGTAAAGAAAAATAATCAGGTCCAGAGTCTTTAAAGTCAGTCTCCAGTCTGAACTGATTCTGTTTTGAGCATAAGATGAATGTTTGCACATGCATTTTGAATTTTTTTGGATCTTTTCAGTGATTCCGATTCAATATGACCAATAAGAGTGGACTGATTCGACTCCCAAATGACTCTCAGAATGGCTCATACACGTGGATTGATTCTCAGAGTGCACCTAAAAGAGACGACTCCTTCAGGAACAAGAACCAACAATTCTTGCAATGCAAGAATACTGTCATTTCATATTATTCTGTCATATACAACCTCTCAAAAGTGTCAGGGAAGATATTAGGAAGAAAAATCAAGCTAGGAAGGAAGTAGCAGAGATCTAGAGAGCGTTTGACTCTGGTGAGTTGTTCAGTTAGCTTGCTTTGCTAATCTAATCTGAGAATGAAGCTAGTTCGAAACCTAGTATGTAACATGTAAAGTAAAAAAAACAAAAAAACAAAAAAAAACAAAAACAGTTTTCCACACATTTGTTAGATTTTATTATTTTAGAATCACAGCCCACAAGATTCAGACAATATTTAGTCAGATTAAATTAGCATGTCGCTATCAACATATTGAAACCTTGACTGAGTAGATAAGCTCCTATTTATTATGAGGAATATTCATTCAATGTTAATGGTGTAGTAATTGTAATTGTGGAGTAATGGAGGTGCCAGCAAAAGCTGAAGGCAGCCCTGCTACGCTAACTGCGCAAAACCAACTTCAAGAGTAGAGCAACGAACAAGTTGATAACTACTGAGCGATGGAAGTTCATGGGCAAGCTAACATCCTGTTCAACGTTGATAGGATGTTAGTTTAGTGCTCCATGTAGCGTGCTGAGGGAGAAATAAAACTAGCAGCTAAATCCCGTGTTCTAAGCTCAGCTAGCATCTCCCTAAGCTGAGTTAGCATGTTTTTAAAGGGGGTGGGGAGTTGCCATTTATTTGAGCACAGTTAGCATTTTCACCACAAGCTAACCTCAGTTAACTAGACATTTACTAACAGTTACACTTGGCCGCATGGTTTTCTTCTGTTAGCAGAAAGAAAGAAGAAAGAGAAGAGACTTCACTTCTTCTTCTTCACCACCTGGTGAACGTCCTCCTCTCTTTCCCTTCACTCGGCCCCTGCAAACACGGCTCTTCTGAAAACCATGCAAGCGTTTGCTGCTAAATATTTTCATCAACACTGTATAACTTTGATTCCATATTCGACATCACACCAGATATCAGTTTTACCATTTAGTCATGGTTTAAATCTTTCCCTTTAAAAAAAAAAAAAAAAAAAAAATCTTGATTTGCAGTTGCTAGCTAACTAACGCTAGTTGGCTATAGTGTTGTGTTGTGGTAAACTAGCGAGCATTACATTGCTGGTATTATGCGAAGGAATATATATAGAGAAAATATTTAGAGACGGTTTAACCAAATTAACCACAAGCTGAACCGAGTTGATATAAGACAAAAGCACAACTTGTCATGTTACTGAGAAACCATAAACCGTAAACTCCTCAGTCATAAAGACTTATAACTTAAAATAAAAATATTTATCAGTGTACGAAATACAGGTAAAGATGATAGTTTCTTTCAAAGATAAAACATTACTAGTGATATTATGCATGTTGAATATCCATGTACAGTATGCATCTACTCTATCTCACTGCATGATATACAGTACTGTAGCATTAGGCATTCATTCTTAAAACATGGGACTTCAGTTTCCCTTTAGGGTCTGAACACCAAACTCACAGCCCTCTTCTATTTAAACATTCCCTACATAACTCGTCCTTGGAGTCCATTCCAGGGTCTTTACTCATTGCGGGAGACGAGGGGACAATATTGGTTCTGTCTGCCAACTATACAGTCTATACACACCATCTGGAGAAGTACACACACACACACAGCAAAACATTGTAAAAGCCCGAGTTGAATGAAGGAATGGAACGGAACAGTGATGGCCGTATGATGTTTGTTAGCGTTCATTGGTTAATGGTAAACTGCTGGGCATCAAGCTACAATTTGGGGGGTTGGCAGTGGTGGCTTGGGGGTTAAGACTCTGGGTTACTGATCAGAAGGTCAGGGGTTCAAGCCCCAGCACTGCCAGGTTCTGGGTTACTGATCGGAAGGTCAGTTCAATCCCCAGCACTGCCAAGCTGCCACTGTTGGGCCCTTGAGCACTCTGAACCCAACTTCCTGACATGCTGGGGTATATGAAGAAAAGAATTTCACTCTGCTGTAATGTACATATGACCAATAAAAACTCATTATCATTATCACCACTTGTGTCCAACTAACATACTAACATACTATCACCAGTGTTCCCAGGATAGGACTAGGATCAAGCACTTACTGACGATGAATGAATGGCTAGCAGTCCAAATTAGCTGATCGATGGAGACGGACTGGCTGTCGGGAGAATCGGGAGATTTCCCCGTACGGCCAGTCAAAGTAACGGCCGCGTTCTTTGAGCACGGCCTGAACACAGAGTGTGAGTCCAAGCGAAACAGTACAGAGTTTTTACAGTTTCTATTACATTTTTGTTTCTTCTCCAAAGAAATGGAGAGGAAGAGAAAAGGAGAAAAGGGTGGCACAGGAAAAAACAAGAGAAAAGTAATCTGGAGACTGAGAAGGACATGGAGGCAGCTGTGACAGTGGTGACACGGTCCAGTGCAGAGATTATGACTGGTGCAGCAATGATACTGCACACAATAGAGTACAGGTTAACAGGGTTAATACATGCAATACATAATTTAGCTTTTAAGCAAATATGACTTCTATCTGAATGAACATATGAAAAAGCTATGCAAGTTTTTTGGGGTGGGGGGGATGAGGGTCATTTGGTACCTTTCTCTCCAAGACAACTGTTGATTCAGTTGTGGAAACCATCAACCAGATGATAAAGGAACAAGTGGTGAAAGAATTCAGGGAAGCTGGGATGTTTTCAGTCCGGACAGACAGATAGTAGCGTTATTGTTCGCTGTGTTACAGATGTTGTCCATGAGAGACTGCTTGCTGTGGTGGACTGTCAATCTGGAGAGTTGTTCGTTGAGCTTCTTAAACAGGTGCTGGACAACAACAACTTGAATATAGAAAAAACACACCTGTCACCCATAGGTGAAACATGCTGGTGGGCCAAAGACGTGGTCCTGAACAAAGTCTTTGTTTGTAGAGCTGATTTTAACTCTAGAGAAGATTGGAAGTGACACCGCAATGAAGCCCAACGTGCAAATTAAAGCAAAAGGGTATACTCAAGTACGAGACCGTTCTCACTGCCCAGGTTTTCCTGAGAATGTTTGAGCTGACAACATCCCACGCAAAGAACCTGCAAACCAGTTGCATGGACATCCTAACCGCCCATCGTCTGGTTCCGGACACCCAAGACAGCCTGAAGGAGTGCAACAGGGACTGTGAGGGTGTAAAGAAAGCAACTGATGGCTTTGTGGAGTGGGCCAGTGATGTAAATCATGGACACAGTGGTAGAGAGCATCCACTGCCCTTTGGAAAGATTTCGCCGGTATGGATCCGAAGAACTTCTTTGAAATAAGGCAGAAAGGACTACCAACGATAGCGCTTGGGAAAAATTCCGAAAATGCCTCTTCAGATTTAACGAAAAAGCAAACGGCTGAAAGACTTCAATCTGAATTAAAGAGTTTGGCATTACAGAGAGAAAGACTGAAGGTGCCATGTCTAGACGAAAACGCTCCAAGAGTCACTCAAATACCCGGATAGTGTGAGTGGTTTGGCATTTAAATTCCTCCTCACTCATTCTATCGAGTGGCATGTGAAAGTAGCTTCTCAACCTTGAAATTGATCAAGAACATACCGAGAAACACCATGTCCCAAGCCATCATGATGATGGCTACAGAAAAGGAGATTCTGATGGCTCTTGACAGTGACGTTGCAGGAAAAAAAAAAAAAAAAAAAAAAAAAAAAAATATGAATGAAAGAAAAAAGATGCGCCACCTGCTGTTTGTCTAAGGTGGGAGCGGAACTGGCTTCTGGTGCCAAATAGTTTTTTTTTTTTTTAAATACTGTATAATTAGATCAAAAGTGCTGTTAACAGCCATGAATAGCACTGCATCCTAATTTATTATTATATAGTGGATGGCATGTGAATTTGTATTTGGGAACTGTACACGGTGTGTTTCAAAGTCCCGGGCCGTTTTTCAGTCCCAGTCTGACCCTGCTGATCAGCATGGCAGTAGCTGCTTTTTCCACTGGCTTCGTCACAAGCAGTGATGTTCTGATGCCAATACAAACAGTAAGACAAAAATCCTGAATTCTACCAGGTGGATGTCGTACCATATAAATGATGAATAAATGATAACTGCTAGTTTAAATGTGGGAATGGATGGATATGAAGCTTCTTCCATTTCCAAAAATCACTTTACATTTACCCCAGCAGAACTCCCAGGAATGTGAAGCCCAAACCAGAAAGCCAGACGTTCATATGGAGGCCATAGGGAGTCTCTGAAGAGTTTTAGCATGATGTAAATGTTTAGACTGAAACCAGAGGCCACTCTCTCAAACTCAGATCAACAAGCTGAGGATTTGTTCAAACATAAATCTAATAAAAGGCAGACATCTAACCAATCAGAAAGACCTCTTCACTCTTCAACACCTGCTCTTGGATTGAGATCAATCATAAACATGACACACAAGTGACTAATCATTAGTCAGAATGGGAGAGTTGGGTATGCACTTACATGCTATTAAAAAGATCCAGTTTAAACATCATAAGATCTTAAACATAAAACCTCAGCACAAGGAGGTTCATCGCTAGCCACACATGGCAGCAACCAACATAAACAGAGCTAAATAAAAATGTTATAAAAACGTTTTAGACGTAGTACATTTTTAGAATTGCATTTATTCATTTTTTTGCATTTTATACATGCTATTCAACAGTGCTTAAATATCACTTAGTGATGAAATAAAGATACAATAAATAAAATGGACACGTACATGACAATATGTGGAAATGAATCTCTCCTAAATTAAAGAAAAAAAAAAAAAAAAAGGCTAGGATTTTTTTTTTTTTTTTGGTGAAACATAAATCAGTCCTGATATTTTTCACCTAAATGGCTGAATCTTTTTCTTCTTTTTCCTCCCATGGATATTTCTGCGAGACTGGGCTTAACATTGATCACCACCATCTGGAGCCGACGAGGAACGTGAGGAGTTTCTCTACAGAGGGGCTTTTTAAAAAAAAAAAAAAAAAAAAAAAAAAAAAAAGAAAAAAAAAAAAAAAGAAGAGAAAACAAAAAGGACTCTCAGGAACCTACAGCCAGATAGCCAGTTGAAGACCTGGGGGGAAAATAAATAAATAAATAAATAAATAAAAACAATTTTACAATATTTATATATATATATATATATATATATAATTTTAAAAGGGGCGGGGGGGGGGGTGTTCCATATCTGCATATTATTATCAAGGACCTTTTAAAGGAGAAACCAGGAAGGTGTCTTTCCATCTAACCTTGCGCTAGATTTAAGTGATGGTTTCTGGGTAAGTGTACACTGATGTGTATTAGATGAAGGATCAAACAGTGAGCTGAGAAACTTCCTAAATGGCACTTGACGTGTGTACCAAGGAAACGTTGATGAAGAGGTCAAAAAATAAATAAAAATTCAAAAAAGGGGGGGGTGGCAAAGGGTATTTTAACACAGGAATGGACTTACTCCATGTTGTTCTTGAGCTGCTGGACGGTGCGTTTGTCCAAATAGCGACAGAACAGCGTGAGCAGATTGGAGGGCAAGAAGAGTGGCTCGATGAGAGACGAGCGGGACAGCTGCCGTGCCACATGGAAAACCGTGTCAGTCCTAGCAGAGAGGAAGGCAAATGGTTAAAAAAAAATAATGATAATAATCGTGTATACACAGGACATATTTGAAGTGTATGCACCATCCTGAAATCCTCCCACTGCATTACCATGTCTCGAAATCACCAATGCTTGGCTCCATGGGAATGTCAGAGGTCAGGAGTCGCTCGCCTTGTGAAAGCAACGCGTACACCAGTGACAGACCAAACTAAAATAAATAAAAACAGAAGCACATGATTGTAACATTTTGGTGCAAAAGTTTTAATATACCACCAAATCGCAGGTTTATATTAATGCACCCCTTTGAATACGTTATGGTTTCTATAGTAACAACTTGTCAGACAGATACTTTACATAAGAGAGAGTGAGAGACAACCTTCCTCATTTCTACACTGTAAAGCGCACTGCCCCAGAGCAGGCTGAATTCTTGCACACACACACACACACCTTATTTTGGCAGGCCAGTGTTAAGCGCGAGTCTTTGGAGTCAGGTAAGGCTGTGGTGAAATCCCGGAGGATGCTGACTAGCTGGGAGAACGTCAATGTGCCAATCACAGCTCGGAGCGAGGGGTAGAGGACAGGAAGAGCCTGAGGGAAGGAAGAGAGTTATACCATTGGCCCACCATTCCCTCATGGTAAGCTTAAACAAAACCCTATGGGGCATCAGCTGTTTCTCATGTGCGGTCCAATTAAAAACGTTGTAAAGATGCTGTATCGGGTTTAGAAGATGCTCTAGTCCATCCTCTTGGTATTTTCACGTAGTACGGTTTTCAGTGTTTATTTAATCAGGAAATACACCCGGCACTTTTTCGCTGTTGTCTGTGCATTAGCAAGACAACATACACACTATTATATGCTATAGGAGCATACAGCATTTTACAAGTACAGGCATTAAATCAAACAAAGCACGAAGCCGACTATGAAACAGAATTAACAGACCAAAAGCTTCAGACCTCATCTATGTCTCGGCTCATCAGCGCCGGCAGGTGTGTCGTGATCGCTCTCAGAACCTGCAAAGATGCGTCATGGGATAGAAATGGGAGGAGCCTTGACAGCAGTTTTTTCCCTTTTGAAACCAAGAGGCATGGTAGGAACTCTTCTGCAGACTCCCTTTGAAAAAAATATATAATAATAAAACAATGAACGAGTGTGCAAACAATGACAGAAAATTTTGTAAGGAGTCCAAGCCAATCATATGTCCTACGAAGAGTTAGGGTGGCGTAGCTGGTTGCTGATCTGCTCCACTCCTCTCTGAATGGTCGTCAGCCTTCTCTGCCTTTCCTCCTCATCCGAAATGCTAGCCTTCATTCTCTCGGCTTCCTCCACCCCCAACAAAGTGATGTAGCACTGAGAGCAGGGCAGATGACGGAGCAGAATTACTCTAGACATCCTGAAGAACCAAAACACACCTGGATAAAGTTCTGCACTAATCATCAACCACACTGTGACCTGGAGAAGCACTGGGGGCCAGCAGACCTCCATGAGTAGAGTTGATTTGGGGAATTTTTACACTTGGCTCAAATACAAAGCGAGTCTTAAATTAGAGAAATAATTCTCAAGCAGTATATCCGATTGATCCGTGGAATCTTCCGGAGCTGATCTTCCAGTATAGATTAACCAATGTTAGTCAAATCTCTACTGTTAGAAATTCACCATCTAACCGTGTTCAGTTATATTCAACAATGTCTACCACACAAACACCGGGAAATATTTTTTTTTAAAAACAAATGCAAATAATGATTTGTAGACATTATACAGTAGGCTTTATATTTGGTCACACCCACCATCATGATCAATAAAATGATCCCTCACCTTCTCAATGGTATTCAGCACCTCGAGTTTCTGTTGTCTGATATTGTTCTGTTCCTGGTAAATTGGTTGGGGGGGGGGGGGTTAAGCAAATAAGCAATTCATGAATAATATTAACATTATATAAACGTTTTGAATTTTCACTGAGGTCCCCCTCACCTCCATGGTGTGCCCATGCACAGCGTCGATGGCTCGACGTGGCGAGTAACACGTAGAAACGGCGACTTGACCCAGAGAGCCCTCGATATGAACCACTAGAACATGCAACACATGCAAACTATGTAGTGACAAATCTATAGTCTAGCCTCACCATTTCCGTTCCTTGTATTAGCATGCTAGATAGTCAATGGGACCAAGAGCCATGGGACACAAGTTCATACCTGGAGTGTATGATACAGTTTTGTTGACGTACGGCGTAGTGAGTTTGGGTGGTTCCCTCTTGGAGCGGTCACCCAGCATTTCTTCCTCAGCCAATTTGGTCTCCAGTCTCCGATAGTACTCCTAGACACGCACACACACACCATCAACCACACTTCATCTAAATAACTTGATCAACAAAAAAAAAAAAATTCCAACGTAAAATGTCCATCTGCTCCATTTGAATCTCTTAACATGGGGGGGAGGAAAAATAATAATAATAAATTCCCACTAGTATTGTTTATATCACTGATTCTCCTGAACTGGTCTTGCTCCAGGACCCACACTTGCCTTTCATTATTAAGTCATGAGCCAGAAGCAGTACGACTTCAAAAACATTACATATTTGGTGGTGGAGGAACTTCAATGAACCCCAGGGCTGTGTCTCCAGAAACTTAATACTTCCTTCTGTGAAGAGCTCTGATGCGAGTGGTCAGACAAAGAGTGATCTCAGACAAAGCACAAAAAAAGATTCAAGTGTACCGTTCTCCAATTAGAGTTACCAGTATAGGCCTCGGGGTGGTGTCTGCAGGCTGGGGCCACCCACATGACTCTCAGGCTCAGACAGAAATGGACAAGTGAAGCCATCTTGTGGGATTACCACCTGCAAGTGTGGGTCAACTGGTTAGACCTTGCTGATGGAAACTTGAAGTGAGAGCCTGGGTGTGGACTCTTCTACTCTGTGGCCCTCAGCCTGGTACTTTTGTCACATTCACTTATGGGGACTCCATAACTGATGTTTTTCCTCCACTGAACAAGAGGGTTTTCCTCAGACAGCTAGAAAACCGTTGGAAATAACGGTTGGAGAAGGTAAGGCAGATGCTCAAGAAAGAACCGTTTGAGACACTTGGTTAAGATGAATCATCAACTGATCACCACTTGGTGAGGAAATGCAATCATTGCATGGGGCAGCAGATTGCTTGGGAGGTCTGGAAGAGGCTTTGGTGAAAAGCCTGCAAAAGGTCCTCCTTCCTTGTAGCACATGAATACAGGGATTTTGAGTTTGAATGGAATTGCTTCACTGGTGGCCATTAGGACTGGAAGACGGCCTTTCTGGCAAACCGTTAATCAGCTCAAGAGGGGCAATCTGTGCTAGGCAAGCGTTGACATCTACTGGGGATTTTGCCAAGTGGTACAAAAAGCATTTGAAGAATCTCCTTAACCCAACAGACATGCCTTCCCTGTTATTGCTTTGAATTGAAAAGAGCCAACTAAGGTTCAGGTCTGGAACACCAATAGAGCTGTTCCAGACATGGCTATAATGGACCCTGGGGAAAACGTAGTGGAGACCCATTGGACAGATTAGACATCACATGTGGCTGGGGCCAGAGATAGGAAAGTCTGAACTGACTTTTTGAGCATGTTTCCACTGTACCAGATGGAAAAAGGAATGAGTAATGGGGAAGAAGGTTGTCAGCAGAATCAATTGTGCTTTAATGTTCAGTCATGACAAAAGGTTTAAACCTTCATGTACGAAACTGCTAATAATACAACAAACAAAGTCCACCAGTTGAGAACCAGTAGTTAATATTCATCATTAAAGTATTTCTTTTTTTAAGTAATCTAAAGAGGTGACCAAGAGCAATCGTGAATAGAACATGTATAGAACTAATCATTAATGTAAATAACCATTTGGGAGCACTGTACCTGGTAATAATAATCATCTTGATGGGGGTTCTCACTTTGTAGCTGGATCATCTGCAACTTAATGATCCATTCCTTCTCTTTGGCTGACATGAGCTCAGCATAATGATCCCAATCCTTTGACTTTCTGTTTAAATAAAAAATAAATGAATGTCTTCACTAGCAAAATAATTATGGTGGCAATACCAACGTAACATTTGTTCATATTGCAGCAAAGGTAGTAATTAACATTTAATCTGCTAAACAACTATTGTTAATGCCAATATAATGTATTGGTCTACCTCCGAAAGCCTTGAGGACGCTGACTCAGCAATCTCTTGTGCTGTGGATGGAGTTGGGTTGCCAGGACTGGGAACCTAAGTGTCAAAAGGTCACACTCCTTCACTTTAGAGATATTTCATCTACCCCAAAAAACACACATACCACACTCATCCCCCTCCCCCCACAAGAACCTGCCCAGACAGCTAACCTGAATCTCTGAGGGAGGGGACTGAGTAAAGGGCTGAAGCAGGGGCCGGGTCGGGGTGAGTTTGGTCCAAACTGCAGCGGCATCATTTTGGGAGAGTGGTATCTTGGCGTGGAGGGTGACAGATAAATGCCTGGCTAAAGAGCAAAGAAAATAAGAATACAGAAGTAAAATTACACACCAGCCAGACCTCTAGCATTCACTTGTCTGATACGTTTTTTTTTTTTTGTAAATAAATGCCTCCAAGATCCACCTACTTTCACAGACAGTGTTCTAGCTGGAAACTGTCACACAAGTGCAGACAGCCAATCAGATTGCAACAATTAAGATCTCGAGTTTAGATGGATGACTATCTAGCTCCTAAAAACATAAGCGTATCACTTGGAGATAATAATGGAAGTCACCTGGTTGTAATTCTGTTTAATTGAGAATGGACTTTGAGGGCGTATCGGAGATCTAGGCATCACCGGACAGACAGGCGCCTGCCGAGGGAGAGCCCTCTGCAGCGGGGATTGCAAGGTAGGAGACGTGAAGGGCATACTGCCACGAGTCGCCCTGTCAATCACTCGCACGATGGCTCTGTCCTATACCATTATAAAAAGAAATTTATTTATTTTTTAAAGTGAGGAAGGGAACAGGAAGTGACAGACACTGCCTTATTCATAAGATTTCATACTTGTAAGAGAGGCGTTTGTCTCGTTGGGCCATAAGATGACATCATCCACTGCGTGAAACAGACAACAGGGCAGGTATAAGCTTTTATCAGCAATGTTGGTGACATTTTCAAAAAAAGTTACAAATGTATGGTTTGTGCCTTTCACAGCAACACAAATCATGTGTATTATAACTGTAAGGGTATGCACATGAATAGATGGGGATTGAAACATGATCACGCTTTAAAATGGATAAAAAGGAAATCAGCTAACCGTGTTTGCGTTGAGATCCCCCCAGCCTGAACTGCGTCCACAGTCCACAATAGCACTGTCCAAACTCTGCACCATAAAACACAGTTACAGCACAAGTCGGTTTGTGTTTGATGATCTTAAATCATTCATCTCTTAAGAATATGCCCATCCTTTGGTATCACGTAAAAATAATGCAGCTTGGAAAACAAGTGCGATTTGCAACTGTACTACTGTCAGAGCAAATTTTAAAATAAATTAAATAAACACACACACCTTCTGACCAATCAGAATCCAGAATACAACAACAGGAATGATAGGAGAATATCACGTCCCTATGATAATATTGTGCATGCTGAAAAGAACAGAACCAAGCCAAACCTTGAGACTGGGTGGACCTTCCACAGTCCTCATCACAGCCGGGTCATCCAGCAGTTGCCCCATACCGACTCGCTCCCATCGGCTGCGGGACTTCTCACTCGGTCTTGTGGGAACCTGAGGCTTGATTTGAACTTTAGGGCTGGGAGGAGAGGGCTTGTGTGGTGATGGAGGATGGGGTGAGGCGGGCTGGTTTCCTTCCATTAACAGAAGATCAACAGGATCCGCCTCCAGATCTTCAGCATTTAGGTCTGCAGCAAAGGCAAGAAGGTTGAATGTTATACGTTTTTTTTTTAAAACTACATCATGCACCAATTCGAGAGAAAAGTGTATCGTCCAGCATCGCAGCAACAACCAAACACTTAATTATGCACCTTTGGTGGCTACACAACACAACACACAGTCCACAGGGAACGAGAGCATCAAGGTGATGAACACAAGTCTCAGATGTGCCTTTTTCACAGTCCTGACCCAATCCCAACCAACTTCTTAGCAAAGCTTGGTTAAGATTTGGCTTGGACAGCCACTACTGATAAGAAACACTAACATCTATGGTTGGATGTTAAAGCTCCAAGCCGCTGCTAAGAAAAAGATAGATGCCACTTGACCTAATCCGAAGGTCTCTTCGTTGTACAGATCAATCTCCTCATCTTCCTCCACCATTTCTTGAATGAGCCCAGATTCTTCCATTTCTCCTCCATCGCTCCACTGATCTCCATTTTCAGGCCAGCTGGCCTCGGGAACAGAGTCACCCTTCTCCTCCTGTAAGGTATAGAACAACTGCACCTTAATCAAGAACTGAAGCCTTACCTGAACCCACAACACAGTTTTGACCTAATCAGACTGGCTGTCTTGGTGAAATTCAAACATCTTTAGAGCATTGCTTCTCCATTCCCCATTAAACTATTTATAAAAATATTTTTTTTAAAAACGAACGAAATGGATGGATTGTTCTGCTGCCACATCTGTTTTAGATATAAATCAGTTTTTCATCCAACGTCCTTGTGGCTGTCAGGTGTACACCCCCTTTTTTTTTTTTTTTTTTTTTTTTTTTTTAAAAACACCTTAATTTAGCCAGGGATTGATTTAGGTGTCCTCTTTTCAATCTTGATTTGATACACCATCACTCATTATAACATTTTAATTAATCAACATTTGAGATTAACATAAGCTATAAATCACGCTTTTTTGTGCGTGTTAAAGGTGATGTCTAATTAGCCACCCATATGGATCTTTCTTGTGTAGACACTAGTGATGTGTCGTTCACGAAGAATCGACTCTCGGCGTTCATCCGAAAGAGCCGACTCACTTTGTAAACGACACATCGCTAGTATACTCGTAGGAGATTTATTGTTATTGTGGGGGGTTTTCCTCCTTCATAAAAATGTAGGCGATGCCATTTCTCTTGTAGTGTAATATAATCGAAATGTTTTCAAGGAAACCTGAACCTTTTCAATACGTTAGCTGTTTGTTAGTGTGAATTCATTTATCTCGAGCAAGAGCTTTAACATGGTAAAGGTGACCTTAAAAACTCGACTCTTATTGTTGAGCTGAGCCGATTGAACTGACTCAGTGAAAAACTAGAGTCAAATCCGACCGGAAGTGATGAATAAAATGGATTAGGCTTGCTATACTGTGGATGTAAACCAGAAACAGCTTACCGGGTTCTCAGAGTCATTCATTTCGCTTAAATAGTCTATAAGAAGTCACGCTGCTAAATTCTCCAACCGCCAATTTTTATTTTTTTTCTTTCCTTCCTATCCGACATATTGGAAAGCTCATTAACGCCTTTATAAATGTATACACCTGTAGGAGGCGGGGCTTAGCGACCAGCCACCTTCACGCGCTCCCCGGAAATACATGTGAGCTCGTGCTCACACTGAGTTTAATGTGAGGGAAGGAAAAGCTCTTTGGGTTTTTTTATTTATTTATTTATTCTTATTTAAATATTAAAGTATATGCATCTTGGGATTATGAGAGAAAAATAAAACATAATACATGTAGTTTAATTCTCATCGAATGTTTTGCTTTAATCACATACAGAAACTATTTATGAATCTTTCTTGCTAAGCTTCTGCAAGTCTGTGTGCTTTTCACTGTACAATGCACTGTTATCAGGGTCGGCCATTTTGTAGTTGTGTCCAGAAACAGTGCAAACTACCCACTGACAATGGAACTAGAAAGAGAGATTACTGAGCTGTGAAATTATTGTACAGACCCATACAGTACAAAGAAAAGTGTTTATTGTCTTCTTCATTGTGTGGCAGGAACAGCAGAGACACACCAAACAAACAAAAAAACAAAACAAACCAAAAAACCAGCTTATCTGAGTATGAAGACTACATAACAACAAGGTGTAAACATCTTTAAAATAAATCTTTGGCAGTATATCATATATCTCATCACGTTTTTGTTGTTGTTGTTTGTTTTTTTTTGTTTTTTACAGACAGACTTAAAATATGAAAATTGATAAGCACATATTGCAACAGCAGTGACTATAAGCTGCATAAAGCAAATATATTAAACTGAAATCATTTCTTGTTTCTGATTTTTTTTTTAAAAAGAAACAAAATGAACTTAATATTTAATCCAAATAATTAAAAAAAAAAAAAAAAAGATCTTTGGAAATCATTCACGCAAATGAGCATTTCTTTCATTCATAAGACTGCTGGTGATCGTCAGCAACTGATGTAGGGTTTACTTCATGTCGAGGAAATGAAAGCGTTGGCTATTCACATGGCTGTCATGTAGGCATGTGCTGATAATCTGCGCTAAAACACACACACAAAAAAATACTTTTCTCTATTAGAGCTAACTGTATTGAAAAAGTTTAACTAGTTAGCATGGTTTGATGCAAGGCCAAGCATTAATTAGCTTTTGTTTGGCAGCTCAATTTTCTTTTTGAAACTCCTAGACTTGTTAAGATAGATAACCTTAAACCTAGACTATGCATTAAATATAATCACTCCTGCAGCTTAAGCTTTCACTAACAGCTAGCCAGTGTTAGCTTATAAGGTCACAGAGTTGTGTTTTTAATCGTAAATAAGAAGGTAACGAGTGATTTCGGGTAAACAAACATCACAGATGTTGCGCGAGAAGCTTCAGGTAGTTATTTAAATAATGATTTTGAATATGTCGTAAAGGTTAGCAGTTTGCATGATGGGAAAATGTAACATCGACACATGCTTACTTGATTAGGCCAGGTTAAGAATGTTCACTGTATTAAATAATAGCTGTGTGTGTGTGTGTTTAATCCTACAGTCCTTCAGCCTCAATAATTATATTTACCCGTACATCAATAGTCCAACATTTTAGTGTGATAAAATAAAAAAATAAATAATTCCTGCTTACGACATGGGACATCAAACACACAAAAACTCAGTTGCCAGGCAACCGGTCAGAATGGACATCCTCGCTGACATTTTACTGGAAATGCTAGCTGACATGTAGCCATTTGCTATTAACGTAAATGCACAATGACGATAAAAACGGGACGAACCTGTCGGAAATATCAACGTTTTACTCAGACGTGTTGGTAAATTGCTTAAAAATAAGATTATGTCCAGCTAAAATCCCAACATAATTACACTTAGCGTCAATTGCTAACCAAACTTCCACGGGTTCCAAATCGGTGAGAAAAGCTCAGCTTTGTTTCTTATACAACTCACGTAAACATCTTCATTCTGTCCAAGAAGAACATTGGGCTATTGTGTGCATGTAAACATAGCTAACAGGGTAATCGAAGTTACATATCACACATATGTTTCTTCTCTTCTGTGTCACTGAAGTATTTTTTGGCACACTTGCTCATTTTACAAAAAAATGCTCTTTTTTTTTTTCTTTATATCACTTGACTTTATAAAATTGCACTTGTTTTTGTTCTTTTACACATTACTAAATAAGGAAAAAGATGCAAGGTAAGAATACTGATTCTGGAAAGCTTCCTATCTTGAAAGTACTGGACATCCCCCGATTTAAATTCAGCCGAACAGCTTGAGGAAACACGGGTGGCAGTAGGGCTTGTTGTCCTGCTCCTTAAAGCAGCCTTTGCTCAGAGGTTTAAGGCAGAACTGACACACTAGGTGCTGCGGGTGGAACTTAGCGCCCATGGCTGTGACGCAGCGTCCTACGATGGGCTGCTGGCACGCCTGACACACACTGCCACGAGACTGGTGATAGTGCACCTCACACAGCGGCTGGCCCTCGTGCTCGAAGAAGCTTCCGTTCACAAAAGGGCTGAAACACTCCTGGGATGAAAAAAAAATGAACAAAGATGTCAACTTACAGAACATCATAGACATGCACTAACTTTTGAATTCACAGAAAGTACATTTTTGCCATTTAAAATGAAAGAATCTATTACAAATGTACATTTATAACATTTAAAATGAAAGAATCCACCACAAAAGTAAATATTTTACATTTAAATTCGAAAAAAATATGACTTTTTTTGTATAAATATAAAAGTAATATTTTTTTCATTATTTAAATTATTTAAATATTTCAAATGAAGGAATACACTACAAAATTATGTTTTTCCTTTTGGAAATTAATGACGACTACCAAAGGAAATGTTTACCACTTAAAATGACAGAATCCAATACAGAACTAAATTTCAACACTTTAAAATGAAGGAATCCACTATAAAAGTAAATTTTTCCCTTCTACAATTACAGAATATCTGACAAATGTACATTTGTACGTTGTGAAATTAAATACACTGCAAACTCCAATTTGTTACCATTTAACATTAAAGAATCTGCTGCAAAAGTTGATTAAAATTAAGATATAAAAATATTAAAAGTAAGTTTTCACCCTGTAAAATTAAAGCACTTGCTATAAAAGTGCATTTTTATAATGGAAAATGAAAGCATTTGCTACAAATTAGATTTGTTTCTTTTTAAAATTTAATTAATCACATTAAATAATCACATAAAATGAAATAATCCGCTACAAAAGTACATGTTTGCCTTTTAAAATTAAATGTACAAAAGTATATTTTTCTTATTAAAATAGAAATTTCCACTACAATAGTACCTTTTTAATCCTTTAAAATGAAATAATCTGGTACAAAAGTAGATTTTTTACATTTTAAATGAAATAATCCACTACAAAAGTACATTTTTACTTATTAAAATAGAAATTTCCACTACAATAGTACCGTTTTAACCTTTTAAAATAAAATAATCTGGTACAAAAGTAGAGGTCTACATTTTAAATGAAACAATCCACTGCAAAAGTAAATTTTTACTTATTAAAATAGAAATTATCTGATACAAAATTAGATTTGTTTCTTTTCAAATTAAATAATCCACTACAAACGTATACCATTTTACCATTTGGGATTTTAAAAAAATGACATAAAAGTAAATTTTTTAATCATTTCAAATGAAAGAAGAGTTCGATTTTACATTTTGTCAGAAATTCACTGAAGAAAGTCACTGATTCATAAAACCTCATTTTCACTGGTGCCTTTTCATCTATTAAACATAAAGGGGCCGTAAAATTTTGTAAATGTACTTTTGGACCTGGTTAATGGAAAAACTGTCTTACAACATCAAATAAAAGGGCTTCATAGCTACATTATTTTCCCTTGAAGAAAAGCAAAACTATTCGTTTTTACAAATATTGTATTATGCTAGTTACAGCATGACATTCCCTGAGGCTAACACATCAAGCAAAAAATACACTTTCATTTAGAATTTTCGTTGTAGAAATGTTTTGTCCATAAATCACTGTTTTTGTAAGAAGGTCTAAGAAGTAAATACACTGGATATTTTAGATTAAATTGCATGAGTCATACCCTGCAGACGAAGCACTGTGGGTGCCAGAGGGCGTTGAGAGCGGAGATGTAATTCTCCACGATGGGCTGAGAGCAGCCTTCACAACGCGACGCAAACAGCGCCAGGAAACACTGCTGACAGTACTGCTGTCCATCACGGTCGTGAAACCCTGAGAGAAGAAGACAGGAAACACTCCAGATCTGAAAACTAAACGCACAACTAAGTACAGGAAGGTGTAACTAAGCCACACTTACAGAGTCACGTTTATGAAGTCACGGTGATGGCGTCTTAAACATACCTTCATCTCCGAATGTCCGGCTGCACTTGACGCAGCAGAAGCACTCAGGATGCCAGTTCTTATCGAGTGCCGTGACCATTTTCTACAAACGAAACAAAGCCGATGAATACTTCTAAACGTGTTTTTTTGGGATGTTTAAGAGGAAAGGGAAATGAGACACTCACATTGAGAATGGGTTTATTGCAGTGTGCGCAGTGAGGCGAGTACAGGCTGAAGTAATCCGGCTCGCAGTACGGACGCCCGTCCTTCTCAAAGAAGTTACGGTTCCCCAGTTCACATTCACACTCGGAGCACACAAAGTGTTCGGGGTGCCACACCTGCCCCAGCGCCGTCACCACCTACAGCACACAGGTGTTTGTGGCTAAATAAATAAATACCTTTCATTCAAAAAATCTATGCTTTAGTTTATTCGTGCATTATATACTGTACATATCATATAGTGACTTAGTAACCAAGACTCCTGAGGTATTATGGGTAATAACTGGATTTAAAAGGTAAGCTGGCTTGCCATTCACCGTATGCATTAGCGTGACCTCACCTGTCCCACAATCGGTTTCTGGCAGGCGGAGCAGTTTCCCTTGGAGGAGGTGGAAACGCCCTGCCTGCTTAGATCTGACTGGAGGAGGCCCAGCATGCTGTCCAGTGAGCCTCCAGAGGACACCGGGGGCGGGGACACCGTTTGCTGCAAAGGCGCCGGATTGGCCTGAGCTGCCGGCTGATAGTAGAGGATGGGCGGAGTCAAGATATAACATAATTGTTAATAATACACTGTGATAAAGAGGTTTAGGCACTTAGCTACTCACCACACTCTGCACGCGGAAATCTGACAGCGACGCCATCAGTTTGTCCAGTTCCAAAGTGGCCGAGGTGGCGGAGGGTTTCACTGACCTTCACACACACACCCCCACACACACACACACACACACATTATCCCAGCTAATCAAAACAGTTACTGAAATGTTTCTGACTAAGCTACCCAGATGTCGTTACAATAGAACTTCTAACGTAATTATTTTACTCTGCTAGATAGTGCGATGTAAACAGACAAGATGGCCGACGTATGAAGGTTTTAAACACAGACCACACTTTTAGTCCAAGCTGGAAGATGTGTTTTCTTACAGTATATGCCAGATTGCAATTTAATCGAATAGCTGTAGGAGAGAACACACCCGGTGGAGGGAGCCGACTTTCCCGATTTCTCCTTGTCCTTGTCTTCCTTCTTCGTCGTAGGGAACTGAGCCAGAATCTCATCTAGGAGACAGACAATAAGTGTGAGACAGGACACACACACTCACACATACATACACACACACACACACACACACACACCGGTGATGTTGAACTGGGTGGCGTTGAGCTCCTGAAGCAGGTGATCGAGTTCACTCAGGCCTCCACCCAACACCGACGAGGACGAGAACGCAGGAGGAGGGTCAGGAGAGCGCGGAGAACGAGGCTTACACACCGTGCTGAGGGACGACACACGGAATAAAATCACCGACTCAAATGCGGAATCGAAATCACGGACAATAGATTGGCGTCGATGTACCTGTAAAGCTTGTCTGGATTCTGCGAGCCGTTGGACTTCATGGCAGCTGAAACTGTCTATGAGAGAGATCGAAATAAACTGTAAACGGATGTACAATAATCAATTAGGGAATAACGGAACAGTGTAATAAATGTCGGAAAGTCAGGAGTTGTGCGTGTTTTTCGGTGCCCACCTGCTGAGGTGTGTATGCAGGAGGAGGAGGCCGGTTCTGAATGGAGTCTTGGTTGGACGTGGGTGAGGGGTCAGAGGTCACCGGAGGGTCAGAGGTCAATAGGACAGGGCACCGAGCGAGAGGAGAAGCGGAGCTTTCCAGATCGGCCAGGAGAGCGTCTACACACACACACACACACACGCACGCACAGACAAAGCGAGAGTGACATTTCTATACTTTGAGCAGTAAAGATTTGTTTTAGTTGATCTGAATACATTTTCACAATAGCATGTGAAAGAAAAACACTTAGGGATGTGGGACGGGACATCATTAAATGTGATACAAGGTATAATCTGAAACTTCTTTTTAAATAACGGAAATTATTAGAAATTATAACGGTTGCTTTATAGAGGTTGACTGATTGCTGGAACTATCAGTTATTGGCAAAAATCCAGACAAATTTTTGCAAGAGAGCGGCCTCTAGAGGCAAAATAAAAACTATCGCTGACTAATTTTGTTGTGTTATTGGAAAACTGTTTTTTATATCTTATTAATAGTTCATATATATATATATATATATATATATATATATATATATTTCATTTATAAAAGTACAGCACGTTTTCATGGTCCAGTCAGTGCTGTTTATTTTTGTTCAGCGATATTTTACTTTGAGTGTTATGTTTTCATTCAGTATCAATTTTAAAAACTATCGGTTGATTAATCGGTTATTGTCAGGTAGGTACCGCCCGACTTAGTTATCGGTACCGGTAAAATTCACTATCGGTCCACGTCTACTGCGTTAGTCCCAAGCAGTGGATCGTGACCACAGATTTTGTTGTTGCACGCCGCATTAATAATGCCTTTTTTTTTTTAATGCAGTTGAGAGCCTATCAGACTTCCATCCAGCGTCCAGTCTAGTATGAGGTTTTAGACGAAACTGTTTTAGAGACTAACGTCATTAACCAGGGTTGCCAGATTTCCAGCGCAGCTACGTCTCAAAAACCCCAACCAAACCCTGAAAAAATTCGGGCATTGGAAAAGAGCGATGTTTTTCCTTCTTTTTCTCAGCCTTTGCATGGGGTAATAAGGTCACCTCTGAAGTGTCATGTCCATTTCCCAATCTTTCCAATACATCTTACAATAGAAATGGTTCTGTAGGTCACAGACACACTGTCTACACTTATACTCTGCCTCTGTTTGTGGAAATGTAATCCAATTAATCCAGATTATTTGTTTGTGGATCTCGGCAGCCGTGGAATATTTTAAAACTATCCCAGTTTGGCATAAAAAAAATTAAGAAGGCAACCCTGTCATTATCCATCCTGTTTGTTGCTCCTCCTGCACTGAAAATGCTCACAGAGCGAGCATGGGGCAGCATGATTCCCTCCCCAATGGGCCTCTATTCGTGCTTGTTGTAGTTATGTTTTTAAACCACTAGGTGCAGTAATAACCCCGTGGAGCAAATTGCGATCGAGAAAGAAACGCAAATCAATATTCCTATATCTGTCCAATAGCGACTTCTTTAAAAAAATCTCTCAAAAAGACGTAATTGAACGTATTTGAATGTAATCGAGCGCTCTGCTCCAGCTGCCCCTGGAGACGAGCCGCCTTTGGTTTATTCTGAAGTTTTGCGTGAAATGCAGGGAGCGAAGAAAAGCATGCTGGGAGACTGGAAACAGAGAAGGGAGTACAAGCAATGCTGTGAAAATGCACAATAAAAAGGGTACACATACACATATAAAATGAGAAAGACTGACAGGTTGACAGTTACATACCAAACACGACAATACGGGGGCTGAGAGGGTAGTTAGACGAGTCAGTCTCTCCTACGACGCACACATATACACAGACACACAGACAGGAAGAGAATCAAACTGAAAGCAGCAGGCAAAAGGAAAAGATAGCGCAGAATCGCTTCCTTAACAACTTTCTCCAACGCAGAGTTCAGTGACATAGTGCCGGGAATTCCGGGTCTTTTCAGTGAGTCCAATCATTTGATTCAGATCACCAGTGAGAGTCGACTCTTTCAGCTCCAAACTGGATCACCGCCTTTCCTTTTCTGAACAGTACAAAGTCCTGATAAACACTAACTGCCTCATTACTTCCCTAATTACCGTGAGTAGAGTGTGTGGATTGGGACATGCCCAACATGGACCGTTTATGCGTTTATGTGCCCAATATAGTGAATGGGGTATGGATTAATGATGGTGATTATGTGGCGTATTTTATCAATAGGGTGTGTGGTCCCCAGTAGAACAACGATGGTGTCTACGTGTCCCATGTAGTGAGTAAGGCGTGCGGATTGTGACACGCGCACAATGGACCAACGATGGTGTTTATGTGCCCTATGTTGTGAATATTTTGTGTGGAATGGGACACAGCCACAGATTGATCACTGACAATCCCTTACTCTGTTTCCAATGTTAGTGCACTAGATAGGGAGTAGGGAGCAAGTGCTGGTTTAGACACTGAAGGTTGGATGTTTTGTCAGGTTGTGCAACATCGACAGACGGCAGCGATCACTGTTTAACTCAAGTGTGTTTGGCATCAAGCCGTGTGATGATTCACACACACACACACAATAATGTGCTCATATAAGGAGCTAAAATTCCTGTCTGTAGGACTTGACCATATTTAGAGTTGCACACTCTGCTGGCCTGACACACACAGACACACACAGACACACACACACATACATGCACACACACATACATACATGCACACACACACACACACACACACACACAGTTAAGAAAGCGGATTCAGTCCCAATCTAATCCAGATGTGTGTGGTTCGGGACTCACCGTGCTTAGTAAGCATTTTTTCCTGTCTCTCTCAACACACACACACACACAGAGAGTAATATGTTTCCATTCTTAAACTCTGAAGTGACCAAATCACCGTGTGGATGTAAAACCCCGACCTCTCCATTAAGTGTGTGTGTGTGTGTGTGTGTGTGTGTGTGTGTGTGTGTCTGAGTGGCCATGTTGGTTGCCTCAGAAGGGTGTGCAGGCAGGCGATGTGGCGTGTCCCTCCACCCTCCCTGTTCCCCTCACACACACACATACTTACAACTCAAGCTGTAATTACCACATCCGTGGGCTGTGTCCCAAATCACTCCCTACTGAACCTTCAAGCATTACATAGTGTATAAAATAAAAGCTCCATCCTTCTAGCTAGTGCACTACATAGGGTATGAAATGGCATATGCGCACAAATATAGCAAGTAGGACTCGTAGTGCACTATGTAAAGTGTAGGAGTCCTTGTAGGCTGAATCACAAATAACACATCATGCACCCACAGAAAAACCATTACCTACATAGTGCACTTCTAAATATAAAAAGGCTCCCTTAGGGTAGATTTAGGGCACTACGTGGGGTGTGTACCATTATTAGTGCAGCCTCGGAATACCTCTGCGCTGAGCATGTGCGCTTTGTAGGGTGTTAAATTCGTAAACCGTGGACTACAGGAAGAGAGACTCAAACGGCTTCGCGTATAGCGCACGATAATACGCATGACCTGATTTGTGCCCTATGTACATAGTGCACTTGTATTGGGATCCCTGTGGAAAACATAACCCAAACATATGCCCAACATCACTACATAGTGTACTTGGTTGTCTCCGAGAGCGAGAACGGGGGAAAATCCCACAATACACCGCAACAGTCTGTATAACGTATAACCCTAGTGAGGTGTTCAGTGAATAAGGTTTGGGACAAGCCCACAGTGGGTTGAGAATGATGGGTAAAGTGTGCACTTGCAGCGCGCACTTCCCCTACGTCCCATCTAGTGCACAGCATATGGAATGGGAGATGTGCACGCGCACTACTGAGTCTGCAGTGAATTGAAGTTTCCTACAGTAGGGTCCCAGGGCAGACGTGCGCGCGCCTGGTCAGGACGGGAGCGCGCACCGCGTCTATCCGGTTTGCATGGGACAGAAATGAGAAATGAGACACGACCGGGATTCATAAACATCTGATTATTGTTTTTCATCTCTCTCTCTCTCTCTCTCTCTCTCTCTCTCTCTCTCTCCTCATCATCATTCTGGATGCCAACCAGACTGCGCAAAATAAAGCAATTAACACATGAATTAATCTATTAATTAAGTTATATATATATATATATATATATATATATATATATATATATATATATATATACATAAGGAGTACGTACCCAAATCATCCATCTTCACTCCTCAGAATAAATATGTTAATATACAGAATTTTCGTTCGCGCTCGTGAACTTGCCCGTTATTCCTAACGGTTCGCGCGCGACTCCCCAAGCTCGTACGGTTATTCCAGGACGGCGCGCGCTCGGCTGCTGTGGATAAAATGGGCGTGGCCTTTTCTTCCTCTTCCTCCCCGCCCCCTTTTCCTGTAGCAATGGCTCCAGAAGGCGGCTGTGTTCTAATACACTAATACACTAGACACTCAAATATAAGAACTTAACTTATAAGAACGCTTCTGTTCCGGGTATTTTATTACGCAAAACAACAGTTTAATTTTTATTTTTTTGAAACATCACCATAAGGGTTAAAGTGCATATAAATTGGCCAATATCTGACCGGACGCTGACAGCTTTTCACCGTGCGTGTAAATTCCCGTTTCTAATTCGAATAAATGTGAAAAATAAAATAAAATATAAAAAATACAAACACTTCCTGTTTCCACGGTGACTTTTTGGAACCTTGTCCGTGAATTCTCCTCAGATTGGAGCGGAGCCTCGGGAAAGAAGGCGTGGCCTAGTCATCTCTAGCCCCGCCTTCTCTCTGGGGTACGTCATGGCGCACATTCCAAGCCCATATTTGGGGCAGAAAAAGTGACTCGGTCACCGCCTGTAACTTGGGCAAGAAAAAGTCATGTTTTATTCGAGAATTGTGGACTTTCAAATTCTCACAAATAAAAATAAGAGCACTACACAATAAAACTGAAATATAATCTATATTTAAAAATAAAATAAAATAATCATAATGGAAAAGCATACAACTGTACTGTAGGAGGAAAGGTTTTACTCACTGGCATTGTGTTTTCATCACACAATGATGGAGTTAATGAACAGTCTGAAGTGTGAAATTATTATTATTATTATTATTATTATTATTATTATTATTATTGTTATTATTATTATTATTATTATTATTATTATTATTATAACCAGAGTATTCAGTCAGATAAAAACCTCATGTTCGGTGAGGAAGTCCATGTTTAAGATTTGAACTCAGATAGCAAAACGGTGTGGAGTAATTGTAGCCAGATGTGGAGGGTACTGTGGCTAACGAAACACAAAAACCCACCTTAAAACCAACCCGTCGTATGTAAATTACGAATAACAAATACAAAAACATGAAAATGTTACACACACACACACCCGTATTCAGTAGCTCAAGGGTGAATACTCATCCCTCATACAGTGGTTCTCAACTTTTTTTTTTTTTTTTTAGTTAGCTATCGTCCCTATTTTAACCCTGGTGACCCCACCATGCTCGGGTTACTGTTGTGTGGGTTTCCTCCAGGTTCTCTGGTTTCCTCCCACTGTCCATAAACATGCAGGTAGGTGGTTGAAGTTCGGATATACTACATTGGCCATAGATGTGAATCTATGTAGATGTGTGTGTCCATCCGAAGTGAATTCGCCCACCTTCACCCCCAGTGTTCCTGGGATAGCCTCCAGATACGCCATTAATCTGACCAGGATAAAGCATTTACTGAATGAATGAAAATCAATGTTTAAAAAAAAAAGAACAAAAACATCACACATGATATTTATCAGTATAGGTAAGAGTGTTGCACTCACTGCATCTAATTAGAGGACAGGGGCTTGTGCGTCATACTGCAGCTTATTGAAGTCAGGAGATAGTCGAAAGCGTGACATCCAACCTCGATCCAATAGCACTCTGATGTTCTGTGAAATTGCATAACCACTGCACATGGGTATAACTAGTTTGGAGGACACCGAAATCTGGGCCTAATTCTGGTAGGGGTTTTTTTTGTTTTGTTTTGTTTTTGTTTTTTTGGGGGGGGGGGGGGGGGGTTGCTTTATATGTGGGGTATTGCGGTTAAAACTGGGTCGTTGGGGAAAAAAGTTGCCACTGGTCTACTTTATTCAAGCTAGTAGACACTAAGAAAGTCTATATATCTCCCTGATGTTCTTGCCTGGTTTCCCACTGAAGCTTAGCAGGGTTGAGCCTGGCCAGTACCTGGATGGGAGACCTCCTGGGGGAAAACTAAGGTTGCTGCTGGAAGGTGTGTATTAGTGAGGCCAGCAGGGGGCGCTCACTCTGTGGTCTCAGTATAGTGATGGGGACACTATGCTGTAAAAACAGCACCGTCTTTCTGATGAGACCTCAAACCAAGCTCCTGACTCTCTGTGGTCATGAAAAATCCCAGGGAACTTATCGTAAAGGTGTCCTGATGAAATTCCTCCATTGCCACTATCATTGACCCCTAATAATCCCCCATCTCTGAATTGGCTACATCACTCTCCTCTTCACTAATAGCTGGTGTGCTGTGGGGGTTCTGGCGCACTATGGCTGCCGTCGCATCATCCAAGTGGATGCTACACACTAATGGTGGTTGAGGAGATTCCCCCATACTATGTAAAGTGCTTTGAGTGTCTAGAGCTATATAAATGTAACTGTCAATTATTGTGCAATTGAGCTATAATATACAAAATAATGGTGGGAAAAAATCAATTTAAATAACTAGAAAAAAGGACAATTTGTTAAGTGTAAGGTATTGACTCTATTGTTCTGTAAGAAATAGTAATATGTATTGAACCTTTACTATGTACTAAGACCTCTTAAACCTAAAATAAATATACATTATATGGCCAAAACGTTTGTGGACACATCACATCCATATTTGAGCCTTCCCCAAATTGTTGCCACAAATTTGGATGCCTAGAATTATATAGGATGTCTGTAGATTTACAAATTCCCTTCACTGGAACTAATTTCTCCATCTGGGGATTAATAAAGTATTATCTTATCTTAACTAAGAGGCCCAAACATGTTCCAGCATGACAATGCGCCTGTGACACAAACTGAGCTCCATGAAGACATAGGTTGCCAAAGATTGGTGTGGATGATCTCAAGTGTCCTGCACAGAGCCCTGACCTCAACCCCACTGAACACCCCAGGTCTTCTCACTCGACCTCAGTGTCTGACCTCACTAATGCTCTTGTGGATGAATGGACAAATCCCAAAAGCCATGCTCCAAAATATAGTGGAAAGGCTTCCAAGAGGAGTGAAGATTACTCTAACAGCGAAGGGAAGATTCATTCTGGAAAGGGATGTTAAAAAAAGCACAAGTGGGTATGATGATGATCAGGTGTCCTACAGTGTCATAATCCAATGATGACTTCACTTCAGTCCTCTAACGGTGGGCTCTAGGATGGGTAAACAGTCCACTTCTGGAACCACAGGTTCAGCTACAGGTGGGACATGTATAAGTGGTAGTGGTGCTAACAGCATTCTTTGGTGTGTTCTTCCTGGTTAGCTTATTCCAGCATGCCAGTCCCTTCAAGGTCAAGCTAGCAGCAGCAGTGTCCATCAGGTTCTCGGGTCTTATCGTGCACTACTTCAGTGCAGTGATGTAATTAAACATGTGGGGGGCAGTCAGTTTTGAACCATTCTAATAGCAAGACCTACTCAGCATACTTGGTGTTGGATGAACATGACCTCAATACTTTTGCATCCGTGATGTCATATTTATTCTTTTGCTGGAATAGTGTATTTATGATGTTCAAGTCATGCCCAGATTAGAATGTGAGAAGTCCTGGTGTTCTTCCCCACCAGATTGTTAACGTCACCAAGCAAATGGATTTTGTCACGTGGGAATTTGGTGAAGTGCTTCATCCAGTGACTGACTGTGAGATGCAGTCATTGGTCCCAAGCTCAGATGGTAGAGTTGGTGCATACACACTGACGTCAGCGTTTCACTGAACCCTACTGGTGTTTTTCGTCCGGCTTGCTTGGGAGGGCTTCATGTTCTTCATTTACCCCCATGCAGATGTCATCCACAAGCAGGGTATCATTTCCAGAAAAAGGTGTACCCCGTTGCTAAGTCTTCCTCAAGGAACCTCGTCTCACTCAAGGGCATCAAGGTCAACGTTGTACCGACTCAGCTTGGTGGCAAACAGAGCTGATGGGGTTGATCTCTGATTTGGTTGACCTCCGATGGAAAGATCACACTTCTTTCCAGGTTGCCAATTTGAAATTTGTTGTCTTTGTATTTTGACTGCATTTTGTAGTAAATACCGATAGGTGTGGAAACCTCTCCAGGAGTGCACTGAGGACCCACTAAGGGATGAGCAGTGACCCTCCTAAATAGGGGTTTGACTTGACTAGTTCATTCCAACCTTCCCATTCCCAGACACCCCAAAACTGTCAGATTTTTGAAGGTTGAGTCCAGATGTTTGTCACCAAGGTCAAAATAGAAACACTGTGAGAGTTTTATAGTGCCACAGGGGGTGCACGTTCCCCACTTGATTTTTGGAGAATGGTTCCCAGTCACAATGGATTAGCCCAAGATGGCTGCTGGTTCATCGGTCAGTTGAGACCCACATGTGTGTGCTTTTATCTCAGGATGTGTTCACCTAGCCTTTTGTCATTAGACTTGCAGTTGGATGTCCTCTTCAGGCTGCCGTACTATTCTGATTAGAAGGTCATTGACTCACCGATAGTCTTGACATGTGCTTTCTAGGCAAAACAAGAGTGTGTAGTTATCTCAGATAACTCAATCAATTAAAACTTAATGCAGTTCTCATGCGCAGTTAAAGAACCAGATTAGCCAAAGAAAACGACCATGAGTAGTAAATCTGACGTACGTCATTTTTTTCATGGACCCCTTAAGCAACATATGAATAATGGGGTCCAGATGATCATTTCCATAGAACTAACCACTATATGTGGAAGTACCTTCAGAACCCATCATTTACAATCATCTCTAATTACTTTGAAGATGAGATAAAATAAGACTTTATTAATCCCCAGATGGAGAAATTAGGGCTTAATCAGCCTGCTTAAAACCCCAGCTGAATGAAATGCAGGAATGGAAATATTACATTTTGATACAGTAGTACAGTTAATTTGTCCACTCTGTAATACCAGTTGCAAATGTATTAGCAGAGACAAAACATAGGATTTCAGAGGTAATATGTAGTATGACAGGAAGGTTACGGTAACTTAAATCACCACTCTTTACAACCACGGTGAGCAGAAAAATATCTCAGAACACACAAGATGTTGAACCTAAAAGCTTAGGATCACTCAAGACCAGTCCTGTTTTTAAAGAGACCCCACCCCACCTCGTTTCTGCCATGAAGGAATTGTTTGATGTCTGGCTGTAGGACGTAGGATCGAGGCATCAAGGAAGCTTTTTTTTTTTTTAAATACATATACACTGTATTTCCTTGTAACCGCTTTTATAAAACATAACATTCACAGCTCATGAAAAGTTAAGGAAACATGACAAACGTAAAATTCAGATTTTTAATATCAGTGCCTAAAAGGGTTGCTTAATTGATAATAATAATAATAATAAAAAAAAGAGAGATAAATTACATAATGCACTATGAATGCAGGCTCGAAGTGTAAAATATGCTGTAATTCCCGCATGCGTCTCTCTCGAACGTCACAATATCTCTTACTGCAAAACACAAGAACCGCTTTCTTTCTGGTTTAATGAACACTATAAACAACACAAACGTCTTTACACTGCAAAATCAAGCCGTGCTCAGGTTTAAAGAAAGTGTGTGTGTGTGTGTGTGTGTGTCACAGACACAGTGAGGTGGAAATGAGAGTCAGTCCATAGTTAACAAGGAAATTTAATAAGCTAGATGATGTTTTTGTGTGCGCGCGCGTGTGTGTGTACGCGCGCTGAGGATGGGAGGGAGGGGACGGGGCGTGGTGGTGGTCGGCTGTGTCCTGTTTTTGGTTTTCTGAAACCCCTAACCCCTTCTGAGTGCTCAGTCCGGATGGATCCTCCTCGTAACGGATTGGAGCGGCAGACTTCTCCTCCTCCTCCTGCTGCGGTGTGTTTTTACTGCACCGACTGCTCGTTGGCCGTGCTGCCCGAATCCTGAGGCTTCATCACGTCAGGAAGCTCGGGAGGATTCGAGAACGGATCCACTTGGAGCTGCTCAAATGCATCGTCTGCGCGCGCGCACACACACACACACACACACACACACAAATTAAAATAAATCCCATTAATTTTTTTTTCCATTTAGCTTCAGCATAGTACATGCTCACAGCACAATGGGTAGCTTTGTGCTAAGCAAGACGTACCACTAATTCGGAAGGCGAGTCCGACTGTAGCAGGAGCCTGAGGTCTGGCCGTCTGATTAGTGAAACCAGAATCTCCCAGTGTTTTACCGTCGTCTAGCAGCTGATCATCCTGTAACACGCACACACAGATAGTTAAAGCACACACCTGGTTTTAACAGTCCCAGTCTCACACCACACACTACTTTACTATATAGCACACTACCTTTGTATAGTGAAAATAATGAGTGTACAGTGTATTTTAACGAGCGCAACAGGCCCATGATGAATAGTAATGAGTGCATATTGATAACGGGTGAATATCAATGACTGTGAAATGTAGGTTGAATATCAATGAGCGTGTGGTGAATATTAATGAGAGCATGGCTACTGTTAACGAACGTATGGCAAATATTAATGAGCGTGTTGTGAATAATGAGAGCATGGATAATATTAATAAGTGTATTGATGTTAATGATTGTGGGGCTAATGTTAATGAGTGTGTGGTGAATTAAAATAAATTCAATTAATTAAAATGAAAGTATTATTGAGTGTATGGTGAATATTAATGAGCGTATGGTGAATATTAATGAGAGCAGAGCTAATGTTAATGAGCATATGGTGAAAATTAATGAGAGCAGAGCTAATGTTAATGAGTGTATGGTGAATATTAATAAGCATATGCTGAATATTAGTGAGAGCAGAGCTAACGTTAATGAGCGTATGGTGAACATTAATGAGCGTATGGTGAACATTACTGAGAGCAGAACTAATGTTAATGAGCGTATGGTGAATATTAATGAGAGCAGAGCTAATGTTAATGAGCGTAGGGTGAATAGTAATGAGTATGGTGAATATTAAATGAGAGTATGGTGAATATTAATGAGAGTATGATGAATATTAATGAGAGTATGGTGAATGATGAGAGCAGGGCTAATGTTCATGAGTGTGTGGTGAATATTAATAAGAGCATGGCTAATGCCAATGAGCATATGGCGAATATTTATGAGCGCATGGCGAATATTTATGAGCATGTGATGAACATTAATGAGTGTATGGTGAACGTTAACGAGCATGTGGTGAATATTAAAGAGAACAGGGCTAATGTTAATGAGCATATAGTGAATATTAATGAGTGTGTTGAATATTCAATAAGGTATAATTCATAGCTTGAACAGGTCCTTCACAAGTTATAACACCGAGCGTCGGATCGAGCTGCTAGTGCTGGTGGGGAATTGTCAACACTATACCTTGTAAAGTCTCTGGTCCTCAGGCGGTCTCTTCAGGATGCCCTCAACAATGCGTTTCAGCTCGTAAACAGTCGTGGACTCCTTTGCGTCTGTGAAGATGGTCGTCTTATGACGCCGGATCATTAAAAATACGTCCTGTGGAGGCAAAACATTTGTTCACGTCAATCTACACTCCATACTTCATAATGACAAAGCAAATAAACAGGTTTGTGATAACTAACAAAACAAAAACACTTAAATATCACATTGACATAAGTTTTCAGACTCTTTGCTAGGACACTTGAAATTTAGCTCAGGTGCATCCCATTTCTCTAGATCATCTTTGAGATGTTTCTACACTTGGATTGGAGTGTGGCAAATTCAATCGATTGGCTTTGGAAAGGCACATCCTGTCTATATAAAAGGTCCAACAGCTGAAAATACATATCAGTGCAATGTCAAAGGGGAAAAGATTCTGCTTCGTTGAAGGTTTCCAATGTGGCCGCAGTGGTTTCCATAATCCTTAAATGGAACAAGTTCGGAACAGCCAGGACTCTTCCTAGACCCAAACTGAGCAATGGTGGGAGACGGGCCTTGGTAAGAGAGGTGTCCAAGAAAGGTTCACTCCGGTTGAGTTCCAGAGATCATATGTGGAAATGGGAGAAACCTGCAGGTCAACCATCACTGCAACTCTCTACCGATCTGAGCTTCACGGCTGAGTGGCCAGATGGACATTGCGGAAAACTGTATAGTTCCAAATTGGTAAAACGTGACCTTTTGTGTGGCCTACTTACACAAACTCCACCCTCATACAAACCAACAAACCACAACTATTTCTTTTCCACCGAGCGATGGTTGGAAAAAGGGAATCGTGTGCAAGAAGAAGGACAGCCGGGAACACACCAAAAAACCATGATGGCTGCTAATGAGCAGCTACTGTAGAGCAAGACACGCCCCAAAGGGTGAGATATAGACGTTCTGGAGAGCTTTTAATTGGACGAACGAAGGACTAGTACAGGATGAGTCGTCAAAAATCTCCGGTGTATGTTGCTGAACTCCTGAAACAGAACAATGCATCCCAAGCTGAAGCAGCACTGTTAATAATCCTGAAGATCCCAGACCACCTGGGGGATTGACCCCCCCCATCACCCCCAAAACTTACGGATGGATTATTAACTCAACACATCTCCATCGTTCACCTATCTGCAATGATGATAAATCTGTTATTTCATTTTTAAAGATTTATGCTTCATACATTCACCATAAACACTTGATTTTGAAGTTTTTGACACTTAATTTTTTATATAATTAGATTCTAGTTATAAATAATTAGTCTTTTTCTTTCAGGTACCCATGTTCTAAAAGTTTTAGTCTCCTTTTGAGGGCTTGACACAGTATTAGCTCTTCGAATGACGCTTTTTAAAAATGTTTTGCGTGTTTGTTTTGAATGCTGAAATGTTACTGTTATTATTATTTTTTAAATTCAGAAGTCTCTGTATTGTGGGTGGAAACTTAGAGTAATAAAAGCAACTCCCCCCTTTAGTTTTATGCTAAAGCGGCCCTGTGTGCTGAGGTGCTGTTCAAGAAACACGACAAAAATACAGCCGTTCACTGACTAGATAGATAAATAAATAAATAAACAAAAATAAATCCCTACATTTTCACAAAATGTCAACGGTTTAATCCGAATCGCGTTTCTATGAACACCACAAAACACACGGCTTGCTAACGAGCCTGTAGCCTTTTAGCTACGACCGTGTGGCTACATCCCAAACCACTCCTTATTGGATACGGAGTGCACTACGTAAACCGTGAAAGACATTCCCTTATACGCCATTTTAAGCCCACCAATGTAGGGACTAACATGAAATTTGGGATTCGGCCATTTTGAAAGCACCAAATGCGAACCTTCATGATTTAGATGAACGAATGGGATTATTTTTTCTTTTTTAAGATCCATTAACAGTTCGAACGTCAAAAAAAGATATGAATAAAACTCAGAGTTTGTTTGAACGGTACGGTTTGATTAAGCTAACGTTTACTCACCATTTCTGAAGTTGTGTTGCACCATTCACCGCCCACTCCTCCGCAATCCCACAATGCACCGCCGCGACATGACGTAATTTACGCGCATCCCCGAGGTTACCAAAAACACTGGAATAAAGTCGGTGTGATGTTGGAGGTTCGATATTCGCAGATATGCGGAAATTAAGGGACCGTCTCTAAAGTTACATACGACATTGTTAAACACGATTCTAACTTCAATAGCAGTTGAAGGGAATGACTTACAGTCATAAAACCAACTGTAAAGTGTTCATCTAGGTGTCAGGTATGATGCACACCTTTTAGATTTCTGATATTTATTAAAATAAGCTATTAGATCATATGTAAATTAGATATGTATTTCTCTACAGAATGGGCCCATACACAAAATAGACATGATTTTAGACAAGATTTTAAAGCTCAATAGTATTTGAAGGGAATGATTGAAAGTCACAAAACCAACTGTAAAGTGTTCATCTAGGTGTCAGGTATGACGCACACCTTTTAGATTTTTAATATTTAACCCTACAATGCATGAAACAAAAAAACCTTCACGAATGCATAAAGGCGGTCACAATGAGCCGTACTGGATTGAATGGTTTTCTTCAAAAAGTACATGTCCTATTAATGAAATAATTTATATATATATATATATATATATATATATATATATATATATATATATATATATATATATATATATATATATATATATAGCTTTAATTTATGGTATATTTTGTGTATGGCCCCATTCGGTAGTGAAATACGTGGCAATATTTACATATGATTTAATAGTTTATTTTAATAAATATCAGAAATCTAAAAGGCGTGCTTCATACCTGACACCTAGATGAACACTGTACAGTTGGCCTTGTGACTGTACATCATTCCCTTCAAATGCTATTGAAGTTAGAAACGTGCAAACCAGTTACTAGAAGTTTTGGCACTGCGTGCAGGTGCCAAGTCCTGCTGGAAAAGGAAATCAGCACCTCCATAAAGCTTGTCAGCAGATGGAAGCATGAAGTGCTCTAAAATCTCCTGGTAGACGTTGCATCGACTCTCAACTTGAGAAAACACAGCGGACCGACACCAGCAGATGCCATGGCACCTCAAATCATCACTGACTGTGGAAACTTCACACTGGACTTCAAGCAACTGGGATTCTGTGCCTCTCCACTCTTCCTCCAGACTCTGGAACCTTGATTTCCAAATGAAATGCAACATTTACTTTCATCTGAAAAGAGAACTGAGCAGCGGTCCAGTTCTCTTTCTCCTTAGCCCAGGTAAGATGCTTCTGACATTTTCTCTGGTTCAGGACTGGCTTGACACTAAGAATGCGACATTCCTGTATTATAATTTTTTTTATTGTTATATTTTGAGATACTGGATTTTTGATTTCTATGAGCTGTAAGCCGGAATATTGGCCTTCCATACACCACATTTCCCATAATCGTCCGCTCTCAACCCTAACTAGTGTTCAGCTAATCACTGCTAGCTAAAAGCCATCTTATCTGTCACAGTGTTTTTTCTTCACGTTTACTTTGTGAATGAAACAAGAGATGTGATTTCTTCAGCCAGCTAGTCTGTGGGTGGGCTCTGTGTACAGACATAGTGAGTAAGTCAGTGAAATAGACTACAAAACAGCTTATAGTCACAGAAAGCACATTTTAATCGTTTAAAGTGTCTGAAACAAATACTTCCACAAGGAAAGATTTACTCATTCTGTTGTGGTTGCCAGAGTTACCACTTTGGATCCCTGGTAAACAAACACGTATAATTCAGCATAACATTTAATTTCCAAATGGTTATAAAATAAATTACTATAAATAATGTTTATTTAAAAAACATTAAAAAAAACAAACAGATACATTTTAAACAAGATGATATCTTACATCCTACGTCTTTTTTTTTAACAAGAGCAATTAACTGAAAAGTGGTGTTAAATTCCCCAATCTGGCAACCGTATTTCTTTTCGACTCTCCGCCTCGCAACTGATTGCGTCATCACCTGTTTTGGCGCGTGGTAATGAATTTTGAAACTTGTTTGCGGCGCGAGGGCAAGGAGAGTACATAAACGGAGGGAGTTTAGCTAAGCTAAACTAAGAAGCATCCACATGTCGTTAATAACTTACTAAATAAAGTGTTACGAATGACTAATAACGGTATTTGTTTGTCAGAATGAAAGGTTTGTCTGAAGAGTTGTGTACAATGTTGTTGACAAACAGCTGTGAGAAGTCTGAAGCGGCGCTGAGTTAGCTAGCTAGCTAGCTGCTGTGGTTAATACTTATAGTGTGTTCTCCAGGTCTCGTGGTAAGTCCTTTATTTAAAATGTGTTTAAATATTTATACGAAGTTATAACGTTAAGAAATGAAATAGAAGCTGTCTGTAAAGTCACTTGACTGTATTTAACGTTTGAGTCGTTTGGAGCGTCACAGTCACGTGACCTGGTCTCACTGTAGCTACAAATAATAAAACAAACTGAATTAATTAATAAGCTTAATTTTTTTTTATTTTAAACCCCCCCCCCAAGATCAAAGCTAACTGATATTCAAGGTAGTAATTTTATTTCTATGGTTTCCCCCCCACCCCCCAAACACACACACACACACACACACCATTGAACTGATAAATATTATCCTTTTGTGTTATTTCAGATCCATGACTGTGGGTGAGGAAAGTGAAACCGTGGGCACCCCGCTCCCTCTTCCTGTCCACTTCTCCCACGCTGAGCAGTCTTTCTCCCTGAAGAAGCGTCATCTCCTGTTCTCCTCGTCCTCTCGCTCCTCATCGTCCACCTCCCCCTCTCACCTGCTCCCTCCTCGGCCTCCGTCCAAAGGCTGCCCCCCCCTGAGCCGGGTCTTCCCTCAGCGCCGGTCCCGTTGGGCGCCTCTGTCTCAGGCTCTGATCGAAAACCCGCCGCCGCTTTCCATCTATGACCCGTCCAAGCCTCAGTCCTTCTTCAACCAGTGCTTCGTCAACCTCGGCCTTGTCGGGCACGGTTCATTCGGAGAGGTTTACAAGGTGACGATTGTGTTCTTCCATCTTTCTCTTATTTTCCCTCTCTTTAATTATAATTTTACTGCATACCTAAAGAAGTAACCTGGGCCAGTGGGTCACCGTTGGTGTCTATTTATGCTTCAGGTGCGGAGTGTTGTGGACGGGCGCGAGTATGCAGTGAAGCGTTCGGCGCAGCGTTTCCGCAGCGACGCGGAGCGAGCGTGCTGCGTTCGCGAGGCTCTGAATCACGAGCGTCTCCGTCCTCATCCTCACGTGCTGGGCTTTTACGCCGCCTGGGAGGAGGCCGAGCGGCTCTACATCCAGACTGAGCTCTGCTGCACGAGTCTGCTGCTGCACGCCGAAACGCAGCCCGCAACCGCAGGTCAGCCGCCGCGCGCTTCCATCCGTTATAGTGCTATATAAAACCTCGTTATCGTTATCCGCATTTCTTTGTGTGTTCCTCTGTAGGTGAGCAGCGTGCATGGGATTACCTGTGCGACCTGCTGTTCGCTCTGGGTCACCTACACTCGCAAGGGTTCGCCCATCTCGACCTCAAACCGGCCAATGTGTTCCTCACCCGCTCCGGCCGACTCAAACTAGGGGACTTCGGTCTGCTGCTGGAGCTGGAGCAAGGGACGGAAAACGAGCGAGTGGCGGCGCGAGGGACGAAGGAGAAACACGATGCACAGGAAGGAGATCCGCGCTACATGGCTCCTGAACTGCTCAGGGGAGACTACGGAGCTGCGGCGGACATCTTCAGGTCAACTCATGAGACATATATATATATATATATATATATATATATATATATATATATATATATATATATATATATATATATAACATAAAGTTCTTTATACTATGCGTTTATACTGGTGCTATGGGAAACCCTCAATCCTGATTGGCTAACAGGTCTGCGGCTAAATATTTTCATATCATACAGTTACATACTAAATGTATGCAAAGCTGCTGTTACATGTTTGTTTGTTTGTTTATTTATTTATTTATTGTGCTAATCTGTTTATTTCCCCATCAGCCTGGGCGTGTCCATCCTGGAGCTGGCGTGTAGTATAGAGGTTCCTAAAGGAGGCGAGGGGTGGCAGCAGCTCAGAAAGGGACTTTTACCGTCAGAATTCACTAACGGTTCGTCTGTTTTGTACGTGATGATCTCTTTTAGAAATCGCTCAGATTGATATTTCATATCAATTTGTATTTATTCTGGTAACTCGGTTCTGTTAGAGTTAATGTGTCAAATGTTAACAAAGGAGTGCGTGTGTATGTGTTTCTGTGTGTGTGTGTGTGTGTGTGTGTGTGTGTGTTTAGCCCTGTCCCTGGAGCTGCAGCATGTAATCAGGCTGATGTTAGTTTCAGATCCCAGAGACAGAGCGACAGCAGAGCAGCTCCTGTCTCTGCCTTCCGTCCGCAAACGGGGGTGGAGACGCCGACTGCGCCTCCGTCTCCGAGAGAGCTGGCTGTGTGTACTCGCCCTCGGCCAGGTGAACCATCAGGACGCTGTTAAACACTATATTTAATTAACCGTCAATCTTTATTTTATCACTATGATGTATAATGTGTGTTTTTTCCCCCCCTCCTCTTCCTGTCTCTCTGTGTTCTTTCAGTCCCTCTTCTGTGCACTCTTTGGCCTGCTCTCGACTCTAAATCTTCCCCTGATCTCTCGCCATGACCCCCCGGCACCCCGTACACCTCCTCGGGAACCCTGGGACGTCGACGGCGACCTCAGCGCCCTACAGCGCAGCAGCGCACTCTCCGACTCGGCCAGCGACGACCCGGTGTTTGTACCAGGACCACTGGTGTTGGAACACTCCCCTTCTTCATTCACACACAGGTAGAACACATTTTTTGGACGGTAACCGTGTACACGATGTATAAACACACATAAATGTGTTTCTTTCTGTCTCAACAGACTCCAGGCCAGATTCTCAGTGGGAAGCACTTCGACGCCCGCACACACCCCCTCAGACACCTCACACACACGCTCGCCCCGTCTCAGTCCGATCCGCTCGAGTTCCGCGAAACACTCCGAGCGCAGCTTCGAGCCCAAAAACCTGATCACGCTCTTCGATGAAGCTTCTCTAGAGAGTGAGCTGTAACGAGACAACGCGTCATGTTTATTCCTGCAAACGTTCTGAAAATTTTCGTAAAGCCTTCATACGTTTTCATCTTTCATTTTCTGTGTTTTTTTAAGAGACTCTGTATTATATTATATTATTACATGTCGAGAATGGTGCAGTGCTTTCTAATGTTGCTGGGTTATTTTTTTTTAAACTCTGTAAATGATCGTCCCTTCTTTTTTTTGTGATGATCGCATTAACCCGTGTACATCGTTTGTTGATGAAGCTGTCGACGACTAAAGATCGATTTGTGTTCACCCGTTTCTGTCTTTTATTTCCGCTTTTTAAAACATGATACACAACAAACATCACTTAAATCAGTCATTAGATGATGGTAATTCTGGCTGTAACATGAACGACAGGTGTATATTACACCTAATACACATAATAGAAGAAAAAAACATGTTTAACAAAGAAATACATATAATCGTTGATGTAGTCATAGATGTTCTTAAACATTAAATATAATTTGAAACCGTTAAAAAAAAACACGCGATCTGTAGTTTGTCTGTGGTGTAAGCAGAATAAAACACTCCAGAACTCGTGGTTATATGAAACGAATTAAATAATTTAGGGAGTGGAGTTATTACATACGCACTGGCAACCCTGAGTCGGATTTTAAACAGATGTGTGGTGTTGTTTTTTTTAACAATTTGGCAACCCGTCCCGGTTTAGGAGCAGCTTGTCCCGTTCAAGGCGACCGGCGAGAGGCCATATCCTAAATGGCAATCTACTCCTCAGGCACGCGCGCTATCGCTGTGAATGAATCATGGCTTCTGCACCCTCAGTAGTACACTACATATTAAAAGCGGAGCGCTTTAGGATTCGGCCGCGGTCTGTTTGTTGACTTTAGCCGGAGATGGTTTTAGCTCGCAGTAAATGATTTATTTTTTTTGGCTAAAAGTACACGTTTAGATATATATATATATACATATATATTTAATCCCAGAATAATAATTAAAAAGAGTTAAATGTTTGTCGTGAGAAGCTGAAAATAATTCCCAACTATTTATTATTATTTTTTAGCCAAGATAGCTTCGTGGTGAACTCGATATCAATTTAGCCACACAACGCTAGCTAGCTAGTTTAGCTTGTAACGATAACCGACTCTTTGAGAGAGCTCTTTTTCTTGAGTTTACTTGTGCTTCGTTTTCTGTGATTATATGTGAGGAGATTAATGTTAAAATCCTGACGTTTCAGTGTACTTTACTAAACAGCACGACTCGGGAAAGTGAAGCCTTTAATTCTGGGTCCGATTCGATTCCGTCGCTGATAGTGTGACGTCATCAGCGGTATTTGTGTGAAACCGGGACATTACTGTTACCGCGGTGTGAATTTATTTAGCTTCGGCCATGTCGAAGGTGGAGCGTCTGAACGCTCGGGTCAGTAAGCTGCTGACGGCAGCGGTGCAGGAGGTGCTGGAGGCCGTGAGGGAGACGGTGTCCGAGTACCAGGAGAAGACGGCTCGGACGCAGCGAGAGAACGAGAGACTGAGGCGAAGGTTGCAGGAGCTCATGTCCAACAGACACTCTGGTGAGAATCGTTGACAGAAACATCCTACACGTGTTAGCGAGCGGTGCGGTGTAACTGTGGCTGTGTTATTTTTTTGTTTGTTTTTTTTACAGGTGCGGAGGACGTAGCGAGACCGACCGACTCGGATTCGTTATCAAGCGGTGTCGCTCAGAAGGAAGATGAGCTCAAGCGGGAGACGGGGAGTGACCGAGATAGACTGAAATCCGGTCCTGCGGTTTCTCAGGTCGCGCATTCGTCCTCGTCCCAGCCTCAGTTTGAAGCCTCCGATCCAAAAGTCCCTTCGCTGTTCGGTGTCCGAGCCGAGGTTTCAGCGCCAGACTACGTTTCCTGTAACGTGCAGTCGCCTGAACGAACGAACTGCGCCCCTACAGATTTCACCCCGAGTGTGATCAAAACCGAAACGGAAAGCGAGGCGTATCCCAGTTACGCTTCGCAGACTTACGCTTACCGAACGGAGCACATGACCGCGCAGAGCACGCCGTCCCGCACCGCCATCGTCCCGTTTGCGCAGTTCGACGGCTCTTTACAGAGACTCATGACCGAGGACATGGAGCAGATCGGCGCCGTATTAGACGGTGACCAACCGTTAAACGGTTTATCATACCGGAGGAGCGGTTGCAGCTTCCGGGTGCGGCTGGCAGAGAAGCGCTTCTGCTGCGCGCTCTGCGGCCGCACCTTTAGCCACGCCGGCGACTTTAAGAAGCACAAGCGCGTGCACACCGGCGAGAAGCCGTACCTGTGTACGTTGTGCGGGAAACGCTTCAGCCAGTCGGGGTACCTGAAGATCCATCAGCGCTACCACACGGGAGAGAAACCGTACGCCTGCAGCACGTGCGGGAAACGTTTCAGCCACTCGAGCAATTACAAAAAACACCAACAGACTCACGTGGCCCAGAGTCTGGGCAGTAATTTAGTTTAAGAAAGTTTGTTTGGACATTCGGAGAACCGTACGATCTGGAGTTTGTTTGTTTTTTACTCAGCATGCTGGTTTTCTTCACAGCCACACTGTTTTTCAGATTATAAACACAATGTGAGAAATGCCAACATTTTATGAAAGTCTTTCTAAGAAAGACAAAAAATTTTGGCAAGTTGATTTTTAAAAATTTATTTTTTGAGTTTTCTTTTAAATTATATATATATATATATATATATATATATATATATATATATATATATATATATATATATGTGTATATGTGTATGTATGTATGTATGTATGTGTTCAAGGATGTACAATGATTTCGTAATAAATTTTTCCTTTTGTTTTCACAGCCGGATCGTGTGTGTTTTTAAACGATTGAATAATACCGTTAAACTGTGATATAAACAATGAGGTCTGACTGTGCATTCATCAGTAGATCAATACTCGCACAATTATTATTAAGCGGGTCATATGATGCTTTTTATTTTTAGGGTGTGTAATATATCTTTGTGCATGTATAAGATCTGCAAAGTTACAAAGCTTTGTACCTAACTAACTATAACAGAGAACACTGCTCCAGACCTGCCTAAAACACCTCGAATGAGGTCCAGATATCATTTCCACAAAGGTCTACGTCACAACTTGAAATATATTGTGGCTTAAAGGTACTGTAATTTATTACATTCTTAATTAATAAAAATCTTGTAAAACTGTATTTTATGTCGTCGCTTCAGGACATGACGTTGTTAAAGTGAAGAAGACAAACAAAACCATTATAACGTCGTATTGGAGTTCCTTAGATGCCGAAGCTCGATTACGTGATTAAGGGGCGTTACAGTTCCGATACAAGCTTGAAGTTTTTGGCCAATCAGAGCACTCTGGAATTTTCGGAAGGAGGGGCTTTGGAGAATCCAGAAGTCAAATCAGAGCGTTTCAGACAGACTAGGAATAGAGGTACTGTGATAATTTACAGTTTGTGAAAAATATTTATTTATTATTATTATTTTTTTAAACATTAAAGTATGTTAACCTATTCTATTACATCCAATAAACAAAACTTTTAAATCATCATACGACCTCTTTAATGTTAATAGCAGACACGTTATGAGGGGAGGAAACTCAGAGAAACGGAGGTATCGCCGTCTCTGTGACAGTTCTGACCGGTTTTAAATAAATAAACAATAAACATAGTGTGATGAAGCTGAGTTACAGTTAACCGTTAATAATAAAGCTGATTATTTTCCTTATAACTGCACATCCCAACGTGTTTTATTCCTCTTACTCCACAGCAATCTGCCAACAATTTTATGCAGGTTCAAGCAAGTGATCAGATACGAAGCTCACAGGACAAAGAAAGGCCCTGAACATGAATGTGCTGTGCTTGCGCCCTGTATTTACAGTCTTCGTTCATTCACTCATCCTTAGTTACTGCCTGGTCAGGGTTGCGGTCTTTTCAATTTTGGGCAACATTAAAGCACCTGGTGCTCTCAGGTGGAAACTGTCATCTGAATCCAGTGCACTGCAGAGTTCCTAAAGAAGTACCTCAACTATATTGAAGGTGTACAGTGCCCTCCCCATTTATTGGCACTCTTGGTAAATATGAGCAAAGAAAGCTGTGAAAAATGGTTTTATTGTTTAATCTTTTGTTAAAAAAAATACTCTGCTCTCATGGATATCAAACAATAACGAACACAACACAGGTTTATAAAAAAAATCTGTTAAATATAGGTATGCAACAATTATTGGCACCCCTATGAATTCATATGAGAAAAATATATTCGACATATATTCCCATTGATATTTTACATTTCTTTAATACACCTGAGTGACTAGGTGGTGGCTCTTTAATGTTTTGAGGCTGTTTTTCTGCCAGAAGACCTGGAAATTTTATTAGGAACCATGGAATCATGGACTCTATCAAATATCTACAGATATTAAATGAAAACCTGACTGCCTCTACCAGGTCTTCCAGCAGGACAATGATCCAAAACATATATCAAAATCAACACAAAAATGGTTTACTGACCACAAAATCAAGATCCTGCAATTGACCATCCACGTGCAATGCTTCAGTACCTTTTTCCAGACAGCAGGAGGGTGAAGAGTGTGTGTGTGAGGGGTGTGTAGGGTTATCCACAATGCTGGTGGCTTTGCGGATGCAGCGTGTGGTCTAAATGTCTACGATGGAGGGAAGAGAGACCCCAATGATCTTCTCAGCTGTCCTCACTATCCACTGAAGGTCTTACGATCTGATGCTCTCAATGGTTTGTCTGTAGAGCGTGGTGAGGATGAGTGGTGGAAGATGGTCTTTTTTCAGGCTTTGCAGAAAGTAGAGGTGCTGCTGGGCTTTCTTGGTTATGGAGCTGGTGTTGAGGGACCAGGTGAGGTTCTCTGCCAGGTGAACACCAAGGAATTTGGTGCTCTTGATGATCTCCACGGTAGAGCTGTTCAGGGCGAGTGGTCGTGCCGTGCTCTCTTGAAGTCAGCAACCATCTCTTTTGTTTTGTCCACGTTCAGACACCAGTTGTTGGCTCTGCACCAGTCCTTTAGCCACCGCACCTCCTCTCTGTATGCTGACTCGTCGTTCTTGCTGATGAGATCCACCACGGTCGTGTCATTGGCGAACTTGATGATGTGATTGGAGTCGTGCGTTGCTGCACAGTCGTGAGTCAGCAGAGTGAACAGCAATGGACTGAGCACACAGCCCTGAGGAGCCCCCGTGCTCAGCATGGTGGACCTCAGACTGAGGTCTCCCAGTCAGGAAGTCCAGGATCCAGTTGTAGATGGAGGTGTTCAGGCCCATTAGATTCAGCTTTCCAAACAGGTGCTGAGGAATGGTTGTGTTGAACGCTGAACTGAAGTCTATGAACAGCATTCCAACATAGGTGTCCTTTTTGTCCAGGTGGGTGAGGGCAGGATTTACTGTAGGGTGGTGGCGATGGCATCATCTGTTGAGCGGTTGGGACGATACACGATTTGAAAAACGGTTTGGTCTAAACAAAAGGTGCCATGTTCTAAGTTGTTTAACACATCTAGATATAAATATCAGGGAATGAAAGCTGAAATTCTGATCTGTCGTCTCATATTCATATTTCAATCCTAAAGCCAAATGTCTTCAGTGTATACAAAAGAAAATTGTCCTTGCCGTTGAAATACTTTCAGCAGGGACTGTAGATAGATGGATGGATGGATGGATGTATTTTATTGATCCCTAAGGGGAAATTTGGGGTTGTATAACTGTCATTTAATATGAATGTAGTCTGGAAATCAGGCTGAGATTTAGTAACAGCATACTCCATATCTTCTTCAATTGGGGTAAATTGTTCCTTAAAAATAATAAAACCTATATACATCACAACAATCAGTACGTTTACATGGACAACAATAATCCAATATTAATCCGATTAACCTGATATTAATACTCTGATTAAGAAACTACCATGTAAGCAGCAATTTCTGATGACCTTAATCCGACTAAAGTCATACTCGAAGTAAACACAAATGGAATTAAGACGTGTGGAGTATTCCTGTTTTAGTCGCATTATCAAAGTGCATTACAGACATGTACACACCTTAATCACACTGTTAACGTCGTGTGAGAGTTTTCACCATTCATCATTTTGGACACAGGACACGTACACACACGGCAGTGCTCAACCGTTTGACGGCAAACGAGCGCACGGCTGCGTCCGAAACTGTGTACTTACGAATTACACGTATTTCAGCTAATATATAGCAGGTAAGTACGAGGTTTCGGACACAGCCCACAGCTTCAAGCAGTCGTCTATTTGCACGTACAGCATGACAAATAACTAACTGCACTTGAAGCTTTAAAATTAAAAATCAAACACCCAAAACTGTATACGGTACCATAACGAAGACCAACTGTATGTCGATACGTGAAATTCTGGAGGGAACATCGGACGGCGTGGCGTGGGGACGTAATGACGTGTGCTGTTAATTGATAACGAGAACATGAAAGGAATATTCTAAAAGCAACTCATGTAAATACCTTAATCAGAATATTGTCATTAATTAGATTGCTGCTGTCCGTGTAAACGTAGTCATTGATAGAATTGATAGAAAGTAATGAATTGTTGCAATAACACAAAAACCGTTGTTTTTATCTATTCATCTTTTATTTTACACATATTATTTAATACATATTATTGTATAATAATAATAATAATAATAATAATAATATTTATTTATTTATTTACTTATTCATTCATTTATTTATTTAATTTTACTGGAACGCCGGCACAAAGCGCCTCCTTGTGGCGATTGCTAGCACTCTCCTCATCTGTCCTCTCGCGAGACTTTATATTTTTGGAACGTACCACTGTTACCGAACATATGGGGTACGCTTTTTCTTTACGCTTTAAAATGAACAATATTACGGTTTATTATACATAACAGGGAACACACTTATAATCATAACCATTTAAAACATTAACACTAGAAAACTATTTTACACTTTTAGATCTTTCTACATGATTTTCTGTCCAGTTTGTCGTTTCCAGAGTGTGCCCGTCTGATATAATGGTAGGCTCCGGACCCCATGCTCCTTCCTTTCTCTCTAAGATCTGCAGCCATGAGGTAACGACTTATGTCCAGCTCCGGCTGAAAATACCAATAAATATGTCTAAAACCTCACCTTACTTGAGAAGTTATTGTAAAATATGAATGTTCTTCGTAATGTGGACTGAATCCGACTTTAAGCGGTTAATAGTTGTGAATGGGAAAATGTTTTAAGGGGGAAAAAAAAACAGATTCGTGTGTGTGCGCGCGCATGCAGGCAGGCCTCGAGTCGTATCATGGCTCGCGCTGCTCACCAACTAATGGCTTTTTTTTGGCTCCTGTCAAAGGAAAGCGTTTCCTGAGGCGAATTTGTGTTGACCTTCGGGTCGGAAATAGCGGCGTGGAGCGGGTTTTGGGGTTTAAGTGAAGTTTTTAACGTGATAAATTTCCACAGCGTCGACTTTTTAAACGTTGACGTCTTTTAACTTTTCAGCTAGCCACGTTAGCTTCTCTTAGCTTGCTAGCTAGCAGTCTGACGGTTAGCCGGTTTAGTCCAGCGCGAAGAAAGTTTACAGACCAAACACTCACTGTACTTCACTTCAGAAAAATCCCACTTATTAAGACTTAATTCTATGTCGTGTGCGTATTACTTATTCCTTTAATCATGTACGTCAGAATTAGCATAAATATACAGCAAACCTGTTGTATGTTCTGCTCGTGTCGTGTGTGTACCTAATAAACACTTAGCAACACTTTATGTATTATGCATTATGAACTCTATGTAGTTCATTAATATGGTGTGTGTGTATTTATTCAGCATGCTCAGGCTCCAGAAGCGCTTGGCCTCCAGCGTCTTGCGCTGTGGCAAAAAGAAGGTCTGGCTCGATCCAAATGAAACCAATGAGATTGCCAACGCCAACTCTCGTAAGTTCTTCGCTAGTTCTTTTGAACTTTAATTGACCGAGATCAGTCGGTATTTTGTGCGAAAGGCTTCATACGTACCTTTCGTGTGTGTGTGTGTTGCAGGTCAGGCAATCAGGAAACTGGTGAAGGATGGTCTCATCATCAAGAAGCCCGTCACTGTGCACTCTCGCGCCCGATGCCGCAAAAACACGCTGGCTCGCCGCAAGGGTCGCCACATGGGCATCGGTACGTGCCTTTGAAAGATCCTGCTTTTCAGTGTCGTCTTCGGTGATAACGCGATGGCGATGATAACGTTTCGTCATGTCTGTCTCTCCCTCCGCAGGTAAGAGAAAGGGTACGGCGAATGCTCGTATGCCCGAGAAGCTTTGCTGGATGCGCCGGATGCGAATCCTGCGCCGCTTGCTGCGTCGCTACAGGGAGTCCAAGAAGATCGACAGGCACATGTACGGCCCAGTATCCGGCTTACTTGGACATACAGCTTTGGAGTTGTTCCCTTCTGCGGGGTTTACATGCGTCTACAATCTTTTATTTAGGGTTTAGTTTATAGTTTTATTGTAGGCGTTTGTGAGGAAAAACCTTAATGTGTCATAAAACTGGCATGTTGATATTATATTAGATCTTTAATGATTATTTTGATGATCGGTTATAATCGCTATTCCTTTGATTAGTCGGACTAAAAGGCTAATTAATGGAAATAAATAGAAATGTGTGTTCCTGTTATGCCCAGTGTTGTCCTTCAAACACTGAAGGCTGTGAAAAAGGTATTAAATGGATCTATGTGGGCTGTTGTACGTCGTGCAAAGGATTAAAAAAAATATTAACTACTTGTTCACGAGCTTTAAAGCAGATGTTTAATCACTAAATTTAAAAATGCTAAAAAACAAAACAAAAACGAAAGTACAAACTAAGAGGTTGAATATCCTGCAAGAACACACATTCACTCGTTTGAACACAGCATGTTGCTTTATTCTGTAAACCTATGACACATTACATTTTTTATTTTATATATATATATATATATATATATATATAACAATTACGTGTTATAACCCCATTACTTACCGCTCTCATAAAAAACAATTACTTTTGTTTCTAAACATAGCATCAAACATCATATTTGATCAGAAATTAATATTTTAGTCAGTTGTCGTGCGCTGTTTGATTGCGCTCATTTAGTGGCGTTTAACTGAGACTCGCTTGCTGTAAGGACGAACCTTTCTGTAAAATGAGAACACTGTCGCAAAGGACTTGTAACATTTTAGAGATAAGGATATACAAATGTGAAGATGTGATTTCTGCTCTGGTGTCTGGAACACATTAAGCATCTGACAGGACAAGCCACGTTAATACACTTACTTACACTTATCCACAGTGACGTCACAGACCTGATTAATCCTTCATGACATTTGTTGTTGATTACTTATCGATTAGTCGTCCTTGCTAAGAGGAAGAAAGCCCAGCATGTCTTACAGGTCACTAAAGCTGAAGATGCACTTTAATTAACGCTGTGTGAATGTCTGACCTGTGTGCAGGTACCACAGCCTGTACCTGAGGGCCAAAGGTAACGTGTTCAAGAACAAGCGTATCCTCATGGAGCACATCCACAAGCTGAAGGCAGACCGAGCCCGCAAGAAGCTCCTCTCGTAAGTCGCACCACACAACCCGTCACGAGATCTCGATATCGAAACCTGTAGTTCACTACTACTAAACCTTCACGCTGTTTCAGCACTGATGTTAAACCATCCAGGTTGAAGTACAGGATCAGGTACCAGTATAGCAAGAGTTCAACTAATGGACTCCTATGCAGATTTTCAATCCCCTTTAAACGGGGATTTAAAGGAGTTTTAGCGTTTTCTTGACGTTTGAGCGCTTAACTTTCTCATCATGCAGCTCTATACGGAAGGGAACAGACTCGTGGCAGAAGGAGTCCAGCTTGTACATCAGTAAGCTGTATATTAAGAGAGAAGCAGTGTCATACCTTTTTGTGTCAGCATTCTGATTCTTCATACATAGTCTCGTCATTCAGAACAGCGAGAACCACTTTCACACGGTTTGACGGACATGTTCGACGACCACTCGGACTACTCCCTGCAGTCTTATTCGAAAGTTCTACGAGCTAGTCTCAGAGTCTGTTTCGCATCTGTTCGTGTCTGATTTCCAGCAGGGACCGAGTCAGACTGAGTTACTGTAGCACATTTTAGAGTTCACACCGAAACACTAGGTCCAGCTATCCGCAGTAAGGCGCGAGACGAGCCGCTCCTCCTCCCTGGAGGACAAGAATCACGTCTTGGGAAATGTATTTGAACAGCCACTAAGGTTTTTTCTCGTCTGTGCGCAGTGACCAGGCCGAGGCTCGTCGCTCAAAGACCCGCGAGGCACGGAAACGCCGTGAAGAGCGACTGCAGGCCAAGAAGGAAGAGATCATCAAGAACCTGTCCAAGGAGGAGGAGGGCAAGAAATAAACCTCCATCTGTCGTTTATTCTAATAAACCACCCACAAAAGTGAAAATGCTTCAGAGTCTTTTCTTTATGTGCGCTGAATCCAAACCCAGATTCGTGATGTGGGGCTTTTCTCCCAAACACCACTGTGTCGATGGAGAAACGTGGCTCGTCTCGAATTGGGTATTAGTAGTGCACTAGCTGTAGTGTGATGGTTCTAGGGGATGCTTGTCAAAAAGACAGCACGCACTGTTAATACCTAAACTAGCTGTTCTATTATTATTATTATTATTATTATTATTATTATTATTACTATTATTGAACATGTCAGGCAATCAGGAATGACCACTTTAAAATAAATAAATACCTAAAATGTTTGAACATAACATTTGTGGAATATCACTGACTAAGTGAAAGTACATTCTTATTCACACTTCTTTAGAAATATAAAACTGGCTTAGTTTGTTACATCATGACTTAAAAATGTAAAGCATAAAGTCATTGTTACATGAGTGTTTTTTTCCCCCTTCAGGCTTTCTAATGTTTCAAATACAAGCGAGTAAAATGTGTGTAAAATTGAGCTTCGAACACGTTCTATCCTGTTTCGTCTAAAAACAGCAAGACCATTTAGAGTAGTTACAATCCCAAGACAGAAGTACGCACACACTGCTGACTGTAAGTGTTAAGAAAAATGTTGGTGACATTGTTTTATTAATTTATTTCAACGAGAAAGTTTTATTTAATATTAACCTGGGGTCTTAATTTAATCTGTAGTTACAATGTATGGCCACTAGATGGCTCACAGAACTGATAATTTTATCAACAGTGTACTGTTGTTTTTTTCTTCTTTTGTTTAGAGAGACATAAAATAAACTTTTTTGTTACCTGAGCGATAAGTCTTTAGGAACCATTAGGAATAACACCTTCCATTAAACTGCAACTGCAGAGGACCCAAAAGGCATTAAATTCCATTACGCACCATTAGAGATTATTGATTGTTTCATATTTTTTATTTTACATCATGATAACATGCTGCACTGAAAAGCAAGACCATTGTGTTGCTTGTGTTGTGCTTTTTAATTTATTTTTTTTATGGTTAGCGCGTTTGCTGGGATTGGGGGGTTCGAATCCCGCCATTGCCCTGTGCTGCTGGGGTTTCCTCTGCGTTCTCCGGTTTCCCCCCCAGTCCAAAGACATGCGCTGTACGCCCATAGGCATTTCCAAACTGTCTGCTGTGTGTGTGATTGTGCTCTAATGTGCCCCAGGGTGTATCCGAGTCCCCATGGATAGTCTCCAGACTCGCCGCGTAGGACCCGAAAAGACGAGTTTGTCTAATTCGCCTGATTATATCTAACCCTTAACTGTTTGCATGTATGTGAGGTTCATTTCTCCACGCAGACGCTGAATCACTGCTGAGTCACTAGACCGAGCTTTTATAACACTTTTCCCTGGCTAACTAACTTCATTCACTGCAGAAAGAACTCACGGTTCAGGCGAATGAAAAGAGGTGAGCGTCGGAGGAGTCGCCTAAACCCACGGGAGTCTTTCGAATCTCTTCTAAGGGCTGAAATAATAAACCCCCCAAATATATCAAGGCTGTGTCCCAAACGTGCCTCTGCGATCGAACAGTTATTAGAACCGGTGCGGACTCGAGTTCAGAGACGCAGCCTCACAAAGAAATGTCACCGTAAAATACAGCGCTATTCGTAGTGTTTGGAAGCATTTGGAATATTTTTTACTTTTTTATTGTACTTTTATGGACAATCCTGTCTGCTTTTAAAAGACGCCTGGGATATTAACGCTTTTATTTCGGTTGTGTTTCAGTGCTGTGATGATTTGGTGACAGTAATTACAGTCTTGGTGCTAGAGCGCTCAGACTATTAACTGTGTAATAAAGATGCAAATTTGTGTCATCTTCGTGACAGATGCTAAATGTCCCTTTAGAAAACTAACTGACCTTGACTTTTTTCTTTCTTTCCCCGAAACAGCAGCGAGACAGGAGTCTGTTTGCTTTACTGAAAAGCACTCAGCACATAAAACCTAAATTTCCTGTGGGAATTATAGTGGTCTTCAGTGTGTGTCTGTCTCCTGGGGATTTCATTAATAGCATAGTAAACATTGGTGAGCGGACATTACTGAAACATTAACCAGAGGGGAATACGCTGCTATTTTTGCTGAATTAAAAACAAAACAAATAAAACTGCTTTGCATTTCCTTTCCAACTTTTGCTCGAGTACCTCGTTTATGTAACTCGAGCCCCTGATCAGGACCCGAACTCTGTCTCGTTACTGCTTTTCAAGTTAAAATAAACGAAGAAATAAATCTTACCTGACATACACTTATCCATCTTCTATAGCGCTTATCCTTTTCAGGGTCACGAGGAACCCGGAGCCTACCCCAGGGAGCATGGGGTACAAGGCGGGGTACACCCTGGACAGGGTGCCAATACATACACTTATCCAATTAGTCATTATGGAGCAGCAGTGCGGTGCATAAAATCATGCAGATATGAGTCAAGAGCTTTTGGTTAATGTTCAACATCAAACGTCAGAATGGGGAGATCTCGGTGTATTTGTTAAGATAAATAAGAATCAGCCGAAATCCTGCGATTTTCACACACCAAAAATCTCTCGAGTTTATACAGAATGGTATGGGGTAAAAAAAAAAAAAAAAACATGGAGAGAGGCAGTTCTGTAGGCAGAAACACCTTGTTGATGAGAGAGAGCTCAAAGGAGGAGTGGTTTCGAATAACCACTCTTTGCAACCGTGTTAAGCAGAAAAGCAGCTCAGAACACACAAAACGTTGATGGACTACAGCGTTAATCCACGCTCAAGCACATTTTTTACTGTGGCTCAGTGGGCAATGTCGCTTAGCGGTCAGCAGTGTTGCCTCGCACCTCCAGAGTTGGGGGTTAGACTCCTGCCTCCGCCCTGTGTGCACGGAGCTTGCCTGTTCTCCCCATGCTTCAGCGGGTTCCTCCCAAGTCCAAAGACATGTTTTGTTTTCTGACTGGCATTCCCAAATTGTCTGCAGTGTGTGAACGGGTGTACGAATGTGCCCCGCCTCGTGCCCCGATTTCCCTGAGATAGCCCCCATTCTCCCGACGACCCTGTGTAGGATAAATGGCACAGAGAGTACTGAGTAGTGCTGTGAGGCGTATTGAAGTACGTAGGCGTAGCATTTCACTCCGCTGCCCTACAGATTTAACACCATGCACCTGTGATCTTATATTCCTGAGCTGCACTCGCAGCGGGGTTCTGGAAACACCTGCACTTTGAGATCATTAGCATAATAACCTTTAAAAATAAGCTAAAAGATGTCAAAATCCCCCCCCGATGAATGCACTTTGTTGAACTTTAGCATTTAGGCTTGAGTTTATTTTATTTCATTAAACCTGCACTCGCTTCGCCAGTGCGACTTCTACCTGACATTTTCACTCGTTGATTTATATACAGTCCTCTCCGAAACTATTGGAACAGCAAGGCTAAATTCATTTGATTCTTGCTGTAGACTGAAGACAGTCGGGTTTGAGATCAAAAGATGAATATGAGAAGAGAGTTTAGATTTTCAGCTCCTCGTATTGACATGTAGAACGTGTTAAACGACATAGAACATAGCGCGTTTGGTATCAGAACACCCAATTTGTAGGTGAGCAAAAAATATTGGAACATGCGACTGACTGGTGTTTCTTTGTTAGATTGATTGTTTAAACAATAAATAGCTCTGAACATCTACTCTTGGTTTTAGCCTTGGTTTCACCTGTGAAGACTGAATTTTCCATCCATCTTCTATACCGCTTATCCTTTTCAGGGTCGTGGGGTAACCTGGAGTCTATCCCAGGGAGCATGGAGCACAAGGTGGGGTACACCCTGGACAGGGTGCCAATCCATCACAGGGCACAATCACATACACGTTCACGTTCACACACCCATTCATATACTACAGACACTTTGGACATGCCAATCAGCCTACCATGCATGTTTTTGGACTGGGGGAGGAAACCGGAGTACCCGGAGGAAACCCCCGCAGCACGGGAAGAACATGCAAACTCCACACACACAGGGCAGCGGTGGGAATCAAACTCCCAACCCTGGAGGTGTGAGGCGAACGTACTAACCACTAAGCCACCGTGTGCCCGAAGACTGTATTTTTTTTTTAATAAAAAGGATAAGCCAACATGAAGCCCACAGAGCTGTCTGTGGGAGAAAAGCAAGCCGTTTTGAAGCTGAGAGAAGATGGAAAATCAATCGGAGGCATTGCGCAAACATCGGGCGTAGCCGATACAACAATTTAGACAGTCCTGAAAAAGAAAGAAACCACCGGTGTACTGCGCAACCAGACACCAAATGGAAGGAATCCCAAGGAAAACAAAGTCAGAGTCAGTGATATCCTCAACAACCTCCAAGGTATCACAAACCATCGTTCGAAGAAGACTTGTATATAGAGGCGGTACCACAAGATGCGAACCACTCATCAGCAGTAAGAATCAGAAAGCCAGATTGGAATTCACAGAGAAACACAGAGATGATCCACAAACGCTCTGGAACTGAGATGAACCTCTACGAAAATGATGGAAAGACCAAAGCGTTGAGAAAGAAAGGCTCCAAAACATACGAGCTCCTCTGTGAAACATGGTGGAGGTAGCGTCATGGCTTGGACCTGCATGGCTGCTTCTGGAACATTCTCACTAATCTTTATCGATGATGGAACTCATGATGGTAGCAGCAGAATGAATTCACAAGTTTAGAGGAACATTTTTATGTAACTAATTTCCAGTGACATGCATCCAAATGATTAATTAGATGTAAAGTCCAGGAAATAAACGCTGAAATCCTCAGCTCTCGTCTTATATCCGTCTTTTGACCTCAAACCCAAATGTCTTCAGCCCGGATGAACTGGCCTTACCGTTCCAATAGATTCAGATTACTCATTTGTCTGATACTATTATCTGAAGCTGTTTAAGCCAGACCGGATGACTTTTTCCATGGGAAATGGAATATTATATGTTTATCTTTAAGTATTTTACTCCTTTTAAAATAAATATTTTAAATAATAAAGATTTATACATACACTTTGACATAACGAGTTTCCTCTAATGTGTGTTTCTTATGAAGATTATAAATAAATCTTCAGAACACTGCGTGCAGCCAAGCTCGTATTTTCTCTCCAGTGTTTCAGCGCGTGCCATTTTTACTGCTGCATCTCCATCTAAATAAAAAATTCATACGGAGCTGACTGCAATGAGACGTGTCAAGCTCAGAGCCTGTCACTTCCTCCTGTACTCCTCTAGGATAAGATTTACCTTTAATGGAAAGCAGCAGGAGGTGAAGAGGGGATAAGACCACGTCATGTCGTGAAGAACAAGAGGCGTGTGAGGAAATAAAAAAAAAATGACAAACAGCCATTCGCCACAGCATATTTATTTGAGAGAATCGATGAGGAACAGGGCTACGTCTACTGCACATGAGCTGTTATTGAGATATTTCAAAGCACTGCAGTTGTAAAGCTGAACTTTTCATTATGTCAAGCACAGAAGATCCCAACGGCGTAACGCTGGTGATTCGTATCTGTGTGAAGTAACACAATGCTGTTCTATCTGGATCTGGATCTGTTTTAATGCTCCATATATCTGTATCTGTATTTAAACCGAAAGTGGGCTTGGATTAAACCAGAACAGCTTTTCTTTGTTTATTTTTATTTTTATTTTTATGAACCATACCATTATGCCCCTCAGGAACCTGAGAAAAAACTGGGGGAACAAAAATCCAAGATGAACGTCAGCATGATGAGTGAATTCTGGCTCTGACAGCTACATCACTTCAGTTTATAATTCATCTGAACACCATTGCGAATGGGTTGGCCAAGGAAAACAAAAGTTCTGGAACCAAGATGAACCTCTACCAAAGCAATGGGAAGTCCAAAGTGTGGAGAAAGAAAGGATCTGCTGATGATCCAGAACATACAAGCTCATCTGTGCAACATGGTGGAGGTAGTGTCATGGCTTGGGCTTGCACGGCTGCTTCTGGAACAGGCTCAATAATCTTTATTTATGATGAACTCATGATGGTAGCAGTGAAATGATTTCAGAAGGTTAGAGGAACATTCTGTCTGCCAAGTTACAGAGAAATGCATCCAAATTAATCGGGAGGAATGCAGCAAGACAATATTTCAAAACACACTGCCGACTCAACACAGGCGTTCATCAGGGGGAAAATGGTAGGTTTTATAGTGACCAAGTCAATCACCAGACCTTCACCAAACTGATCAGCGTATCACCTCCTGAAGAGGAGACCGAACGGAGAAACCACCCGAAACAAACAACTACTGAAAGAGTCTGCGGTAAAAGCCTGGAAAACGTCCCAAAATGAAGAAACCAGCAGTTCGGTGATGTCAGAGATTCACAGGCTTGGTGCATTTAATGCAAGCAAATATTAAGTGCTATTTTCAAGACTCATCTGTTCCTATACCTTTGCTCGCCTAAAAATCGGACGTCTGATACAAAAGATTCATAAGACTTATAATTGATCTCAACTAGAGATGTATGTGAGGACTGATATTTTTGTTTGTACCTTCCTGTGGTATATTTTAACCAAAACTTAATTGGTTGTATTTCCAAAAATAAAACAGTCTGTTAGCCTGACCGTGTTTCTCCAATTCACACCGGCCCACCAGCTAGCTCACCCGTCCCACGACCGACGGGCTTCTTCTGAGGCAACTTTTCCAACTGCTTGGTTTTTGAGGGTAAGCAATCTGCCGTCTTCCACATACACGAGCTCAGTTGGTTAAGTGTCACTCTTCAGCACATTAAACGGTGTTTGTGATTAATTTCACGTGTGGTCCGGAGAGTCTGTAGACAGAAGACTACCTCGCACCTCCAGGGTCGGGGTTTCGATTACCGCCTCCGCCCTGTGTGCATGGAGTTTCCACTTTCTCCCTATGCTTCACAGGTTTCCTCCGGGTACTCTGGTTTCCTCCCCCAGTCCAAAGACGTGCTTTGTAGGCCGATCGGCATCTCTATATTGTCCGTAGTGCATGAATGGGTCTGAGAGTGTGTATGGATTGGCACCCCATCCAGGGTGTCCCCCACTTCATGCCCCAAGTCCCCTGGGATAGGCTCCAGGATCCCCGCGACCCTGTATAAAATAAGTGGTACAGAAAACGGACGGATGGAGCTGCTGACAGAAATGTCTAAAAATGGAATTTGTTTTTATGCTTTATGCACATGGAGTCAGTGGAAACCTGCCTAACGACTGAGACGGGGGGGGGGGGGGGTTGTGGGCACCGGCTTTTCTTTCTTTTCTCATTTCTTCTCTGATGTTTCGACATTTGAACAGAAAGAACCATTCCGCTTGTGACATTTCGGCGCTTGTAGTTCCCTAGAGACGAGAGACGAACAGATGTTTTTCCTCACGAAATAAATATATAATGAGCAATATAAGCTGAAGGAGGTAAAAGCGCAGCTCTAAATGTTTGTCTTCTGGGAAAATCGCACACACACCAGATAGATTAAAGAATCATTAGAGAGGTTTTAAAGAGAGCTTTTTGTTTATATGGTAATGAAAGCACGGCATGGCGTATGGTGGTATTCACACACCACAAATTCTTTGAAGAAAATAAAAACAGGACCTACACATTTTACAGCTTCATCTATATACACTGAAGAGTTCCTTGAAGCGTTCTCCGAACGTGTTTGGAGTAAACACATTCGACTTACATTCTGGTGAGGTCACTAGTGCGGTGAAGTCAATAGCTGTGGTGACAATTACAGGGGCCCATAGCCCAGTCCACAAAATTCCAGTTAGCCTATAGCTGTGGTGATTTTTATTCTCAATGGAGAGCGCCATGATTCTTATCGCCAATAAATAGCCCTCTTAGCACTATTTATGCATGCCATGGTCTGCCAGGCTGCACGATCAGGACACATTATGAACTGTTGTGACGACAACACTATTATGAAAGAAACTGCCTGGCAGTCTGGAACAACAGGAAGTACAACAAAAGGTTACATATGTAGCTGTGTTTCTGCCGCTGAGTGGAGGACAGCCAGGGCCGCCCAGGTCACTCGGGTTGACAAGAACGGCCAGAAGGGAAGAGCGGGGAATACCGAGGAGCTTTAAGAGGTTACTTGTGTAACTCGTTGTGTTATTGGGTCTCGAAAAACTACACTAAAGGTGGCTTGGTCCTCCGCTATAATCACGCCTACATACGTGACCGAAGTACTTTCCCACTAAGTACAGGGAAATTTTCATCTTGCTCTAAGTATACACATGCCTTAAGTTAGAGATCAGGTTGAAAAAAACAAACAAAAATGGTGTATTCCTTTAAAAGCCAGACCTCCTTCAGGGAAATGGGGGGAAAAATGATTAACCTGAGTAATAATTTAATAGGCTGAAGATGACTTTCCTCTGCGTGTTCTTGCTTCTGACCTTGACTGCCGTTGTGACAGAAGGAGGCAATTATTTAAGAATACAATGATTCCAGAGGCACCTGATGAATACTCCTGGGTTATTTATCTCAGAATGATTTCACTCATGACTCAACCCCTTAGTGTTTATCTGAAGAGTCAGAATTCTCTCTACGCTTCTCCATGACTTCTCCTCATTCAGTCTTGCAAATGATCACACGAAGCCATAAATCGGCTGAAGACTTATGAACGCTGACTCCGCCCTCCGTACGTCGCTGGACAACTGTTTTTTTTTTTTTTTTTTTAAATCTGTACATTCAAACCAAGAGTTACGGTTGCTGCAGCGATTGCGAGCCGTACCATATTTGCTGCCGGAAGTTTTGAAATGTCACCTGCTTAAACGTTCGTTAACGTTCTTAAACCCGGGACTTTTCGTCACGCATCCAGAATGAACGAACCAAACGGACTGACCAGTTGTTCTTCGGGAGATGTTTATGGGTGGTTGGCAAACAACTTTACTGTGCATCACTGCCACCAACTGGACTGGAGTGCACAATGTTGATATAAACTACAAATAGCGATAACAGTAACAAGCCAATCAGTGATCATGTGGAAGGTGGGGGCCGTGATGGTGGTTTCAGGCCAGGGGTCATCGGTAATGTAGCAATACTCATGTCTCCAGGCTCAGTGTTGTGTAAAAGTCTGAAGGAAAGCCGTAATTTTCTGGCATCTTTAGGACTTTTTGTTCGAAATGCCCAGTTTCTCTGCAAATTTATGACCTTTATGTACTGGGGTATAATCTCTAATTATGTAAACACGGCAGTGTGGGTATTTATCGTTGATGTATTGTTGAAAGCCAAAAATCCTCTGTTGAAGTCCACATGCATTTGTTTTTGGTTCCTGTCATTACGGTTTCTTCCTCACTGTGCCCACCTGTTTTATGTTAATTAGTTTGCTTACTGATGCCTTGTTGTCTTGTCAACTCTTTTGTTAAAGCACATGCTTCTGAGTGCGTGTTCCTTAGTGATGCTGAAGGAAAGAAAGCCACGGAAGGAAACCAAGCTTCCGTCGTTGGTCGTCTTCTTGGCACTACGGCACACGGGTGAATTACTGAAGAGCACAAAGGGAAGAACTTCCACGTGGAGTCTGAGTAAAAGACTAGTGAACTATTAAGCTAATTAAAAGGTTCATTAAGGTTCGGCAAATACACATTTCACGTTTATGCTTGTTAAAAAGGAACAGCTGTAGTGAAACTGTGACAATATTTTCAAGTCGAGAGAGAGGGAGTAAACAAAACACACAAGATGAATTTCAGTAGTTTATCAGAACAATGTAAAAACACCATGCTCGCCATATCGACAGAAAACAATGGAATTCTTTCACACGCAGATTAACACAACATGAAGATAGAGATGTCATAACGATAGACATGTGACTTCTGCTCCGTGAGAGATGCTTGTGATGTTCTGATCTGTGCTCTGGCCATAAATAGTGATTATTCCTGGGAGACACACACTGTGTAGGAGCGCTGTGGTTATAAATCCATAAAAATGAATTTTTAATAGATAAGCGTGTTATTTGTGGACCAGTGTGTGAGGATGTGCCGCGTCTCTCTGTGTGGTCGAGGTTTTTTAGGCAGCCAGATGTTCTGTGTAAAACAAATCTGAATTGCGCTGGTCAGCTGTTTTATAGCTGCAGTGTGTGTTATCAGAACCCTGCGTGTTATAGGAACAATGTGTGACGGTGTGAAGAGGTGAGCCTGGGTTTACTGCGCGATAATAACGGGGTTTATTATACTGTAATTCAACACAATCTCATATTTGACTTGCAAAGTGTCTCATTTTCTGCACAGGTCAACAGAAACTGTGTGTGTGTGTGTGACCTTTCAGCATATTAAAAAGGTCTAATCGTTGTGTCTATGTTAAACAGCAATTCAACAGTATACAGAAAGAAAAGAAATAAAGACAGGAGGGTATGGTAAAGTGATGAAGTGGGTGGGGCCTTGTGATGGATGAGTGATGTGGGTGGAGCAACTGATGTGGGAGGAGCTGGGAGATGGCTAAGTGAATTGGGTGGAGCAACTGGTGGCTGAGTGAAGTGGGCGGAGCTGAGAGATGGCTAAGTGAAATGGACGGGGCAACTTGTGGCTGAGTGAAGTGGGCGGAGCAGCTGATGGCTGAGTGAAGTGGGTGGAGTGGGCTGATGTAATACTGATAAAGTGTACAGTCCTTTTCTCCACCCCTCAAGGATGAATCATGTTTAACATGTTCATGCTATTAACATGAAATTAACATCTCTAATGCTAATGCTGTGCAGAAATCTAAATTTAGAGTGTTTTCAGTCCGTAGCTGCATCACTGCCTCAGCCCCTTTTTCATTTTGCACTGTCTCACAGAAATAAAATAGCTGTCTGTCTGTCTGGGTGTTTCAGCGTATGGCTGTGGAAGGGCCAGTGCACACACAGACACAGAAACGAGGTTCCTCCGCAGGGATGCTGGACTTATTCTCCGCAACAGGGTGTGGGTGAGGAGCTCAGCAATCTGGAATTGAGCAGCTGCCCCTGGGAATCACCAGGAACCGTTTGAGGTGGTTCGGGCACCTTATAAGAGAACTGCCTGGTTATCTTCTGCTCGAGCTGTATCAGGCACGTCCTACTCGATAGAGACCCTGGGGCAGACCCGAGACCAAAGATCTCACACTTGGCTTGGGAAATATCCGGAAAACCCCATCCCAGGTGTAGGAATATCAGCAGCGTCAGGGTCACGGTGTGACCGGCTCTGACAGTTCCTCAAGCTCATCGCTCCAGTCATGATCATAACTAGCAGTGAAAACTCGAGCTATTTTATAGCGCATCTTCGAGTATCTACATCCCTAACGCACACCCCTTTTTAAAAAAAAAAATGTATAAAGGTCGTCCATATGATTTCTGCACAATGTGTAAGAGTGTGTACAGACTCAGTAATAAACACACAGGTATTAGTACACAGGTACTTCAATATAAAGTGGGACGTTTTTACTAAAGTTGAATTAAACTACTTTGATAATGATTCTTTAGCCATCCAACACCTTATACAGCTATTTAGAGAGTGCTATTCCGTGACGGGTCTCCTACAAGCCCCTCGCATTTCGTTCAGGGGTGAATGATGGGACAGGTAAGTATGCATATGTGCCTGTCTCTCAGTGATGCTATTGTAATGCTTGAGTGAACACACACAGACACACAGCAGACGTGTACAGCGCATCATCCGAACCGAAACTGTTCCCGTGGTCACGTGTGCCTGGAGTTAGAAATAGGGTTCAGCCGGGCAGACGTCTTCCTTTACGTTGCATTCGCAAAGCCGTTTGAAGGTGAAGTGAGCAAAGCGGGTGCACTTCCATTCCGGGATGCTTGCTGGTGCGTGAGAGTGTGTCCCTGCCGTCGTTGTATGTGCATGTCTGTGCGCGTGTAAGGTGGAGGAGGTTGTTCATATCTCCTCTACACACCCTGAGGGTACGAGTCCTCTCTTCTTACCGCTGGTCAGCTTGTAAAAGCCATCAGTTTCCTCGGCTTTCCCAACGCAGATCTGAAAGAGAACGAGTTATAACAAGTCACAGCCCAGATGCGCACTTCATTTCAGCATGCTCTCGTCAACAAACTCCCAATGCATTTTCAGAAATAGCAGACGAACCGGTTTGAATAAATAAATAAAAATAAATAAATAAATAAATAAATAAATAAGCAAGCAAGCAAGCTGCGCACTGTAGTTTGATAAATGTGTGAAATCATCGTGAATGTCCTGCTGGATTCATTTCTAAATGAAGGTATACAAACTTTTGCATGCAGCTGTAGGTATAGGAAAGGGTGTGGCATACAGTGCCCCCCACTAATATTGGCATCCTTGGTAAATATGAGCAAAGAAGTCTGTGAAAAATTGTCTTTATTGTTTAACCTTTCGATCTTTTGTTCAAAAAAAATAAAAATACTCTGCTCTCGTGGATATCCAACAATTGCAAACACAAAAAATATATAATTAAAAAAAATATATCTTTATTAAATATAGGTGTGTTAAGTATATTCCCATTGATATTAAAAAAAAAAAATGTAGTACACCTAGGTGATTAGGAACAGGAAATTGTTCAACCATGACTTCCTGTTTCACAGGGGTATAAATATGAGGTAACACACAGGCCAAATTCCCTTAGTCATTCATAACAATGGGTTAGACTGAGGAATATAGCTGTGATGTGCAGCAAAAGGTTGTTGAGCTTCACACAATGGGAAGTGTCACAAAAAAATCAATCACAAGCATTGAAAACGCCCATTTCACCATCAGGGCAATAATTAAGAAGTTCCAGTCAACTGGAAATGTTATGAATCGACCTGGAATTGGACGTGTGTCTATATCGTCTCAACGCACTGTGAAGAGGACGGTTCGAGTGGATAAAACATCTCCAAGGATCACAGCTGGAGAACTGCAGAAGTTAGTTGTGTCTTGGGGTCAGAAAGTCTCCAAAACTACAATCTGAAGTCACCGACATCACCACAAGCTGTTTGGAAGGGTTTCGAGGAAAAAAAGCCTCTACTCTCATCCAAAAACAAACTCGAGCGTCTTCAGTGTGCAGACACTACTGGACCTTCAAATGGGATCGGGTTCTACGGTCAGATGAAACCAGAACAGAGCTTTTTGGGAATAAACACAGAGGTGGTTTTGGAGCACACAGAGAGATAGCCATATGGAAAAGTCCCTCATGCCCACGGTTAAATATGGAGGAGGATCTTTAATGTTTTGGGCTGTTTTTCTGCCAGAGGACCTGGACATTTTGTTAGGATACATGGCATCATGGACTCCATCAAATATCAACAGATATTAAATGAAAACCTGACTGCCTCTGCCAGAAAGACTCAAATGGGCCGTGGTTGGATCTTCCAGCAGGACAATGATCCAAAACATCATCAAAATCAACACAGAAATGGTTTACTGACCACAACATCAAGATCCTGCCCTGACCATCCCAGTCCCCTGACTTGAACCCCATAGAAAACCTGTGGGGTGAACTGAAGAGGAGAGTCCACCAGCGTGGACCTCCAAATCTGAAGGATCTGGAGAGATTCTGTATGGAGGAACGCTCTCAGATCCCTCGCCATGTATTCTCCAACCTCATCAGGCATTGTAAGAGAAGACTCAGAGCTGTTATCTTGGCAAAGGGAGCTAGCACAAAGTTGACTTATTGACTAAAACGGTGCACACCATGAGAATTTTTTGGTTAAACAATAAAGACAATGTTTCACAGCTTTCTTTGCTCATATTTACCAAGGGTGCCATTTTTAGTGGAGGGCACTGTGCATGTACAACAAATGTAAAACTGAACTTATTTTCTAAAGCACATGAAGTTTCATGCAGGTTAAAAAAAAAAAAAAAAAAAAAAAAAAAAAAAAAAAAAAAAAAAAAAAAAAAGGTACACTTCTGCGGTAGTGCACTTTATTCGCTTTATGATGACTAATCTAAAAGTCAAATATCCAGAAATAAACAAGAGCCTGGTGAGAAACTCTGCAGCTCAGCAGAAAAACACCTTCACCACCATGCCAAGTGAAATTTCAGGCAGGACTGTCTGACCGGATGGAAATCAATTTAAATGGAAAAAGGTGTCATGTGAGGTGCGGAGAAAGGCAACTGTATTCATTTAACCAGAGATGATATTGTAGCTGGCTAGTTCATTCTATAGTTCGTTTACTGAGGACTAAGCGATTCCAAAAGACGTGCGCTCTCAGTAACCGTCCCTGTCAAACTGATGTGCACAATAACGTTATTTTATTCTCTTAACTTCTGTAATAATAACAACAACCAAAAACACAAAATCACGAATATTTAGGTCATACCCCAGACTGTATACTAAATAGTGTATCATCACTCCAGTAGTGTCATTACTGTTTATACTACAGGCATACAGCCTTGACCAGGGGCGCTGCTAGACCCTTTTCCCGATAAATCATTGTCTGATGAGGTAGATTACAGTAGATACATCTGAAAATTGAAAATACCCACCTCTCTGTGCTCCCCCCCTTCACTTTTCCCTGTGGAAACCTCGACTTGCAGTCATGTCAAGACGATAATTCATAACACAACATTGTAGCTGAGGAGAGAGCCTTTCACCAGACTAATGCTTATCACGGTGTTAATGAGTAGTATGTGAATTTGTATTTAGTTGAACGAGGACATCCTGTTTCCCAGATCTAGCTTGTTCACTGCTCAAAGAATGCTTGCTCATCGCTTTTAATTTGGCATTCTGTCACAAACAATGTGATTTAAGGTCTACATTCGGGTTGCAGCCATATTCCGAATATGATGTTTATATGTGTACAAGCATCAGAATATTCCTGTACAGAGGGCTGTAGCTAGGGAGCCCCACTGCCCTCCATCCATATCATATATGGCATAAGATGAAGGACCAGTTCTGCATCTTCTGCACCGCTTATCCTTAGTGGGTTGTGGGGAACTTGGAGCCTATCCCAGGGGGCATGGGGCACAAGGTGGGGGACACCCTGGACGGGGTGCCAATCCATCGCAGGGCACAATCGCATACCCATCGAACAGTTTTGTAAATGCCAACCAGCCTATAGTTTTGGACTGATGGAGGAAACCCTCGAAGCACAGGGAGAACACCCAAACTCCGCACACACAGGGCCGCGGTGGGAATTGAACCCTCAACCCTGGAGGTGTGCTAACCACACGTGCTAACCCCAACGCCACCATGCGCCCTTCCAATGTGACATATTTTAAACATTTATCAGATCACTTTCACACAGTCTATTTACTTGTAACAGAACATGGTACTGTTGTAAACGATGAACAATCAAAACAATGGCATTAAACCATCAGTAACTTCATATGAAACATTATTCAAAGTCCTTAAGCAACTGTTCTCAGAGCAGCCTCAGCTCTGATTGGTGATGTTCACTAGCTGGGGTGGGACTTACAGTTTTGTTGGGTTCCTCTGCTGGTTGTCACTGATTGAGCTGAAAGAATTAATAACCATCGGACTAAACCATCCGTAGGGAGGGCAGAGGAGATATTTGGAAAACTTCTTTCACGAAATTGCACGGTTTGAATTGAATTATTTTCGTGGTTTTCATTAAACTCTTAGGAATACAACATGAAGTTGTAACATATACACACTATAGTAATTCATAAAGTAGTACTCTGTTTAGTGGGGGCCCCCTGTGCAGTGGCGGCCCCTAAAATCGTCATCACCTTTCACCCCACTAGCGACCCCACTGTATACGTGGTTGTTGTAAGTACACCTGGAGTTGCCATTCCTAAATACCCCACCTACAGCTAAGCATCTGTTAGCGCCCATAATTCCTTGTGGACTGAGCATGCGTCTATACATCTCCTTTCGGTGGGTTTTCTGAATAAGGTGTTTACATGCAACACATTTCTGATTAAAACAGGCATATTCCCAGGGTGGGGATTCAGAATATCGCCTTAATCTGAATCAGGCAATCGGATCGCGGTGTTTACACGACTCCGTGCTTAACAGATTGTTAATGTAAACGTTGCAAGCTTTTTTTTTTAATAGTGATTTGTTCATTTAGAGGGCTAGTTAGTTAGTATACTCACGAAAATGCTAAGCAGACACACCTGCCTGTCATTTTCAAGTAGTCCTGAAGACTTTGATTAGATTGCTCAGGTCCAAGAGGTGTGTTTGATTAGGGTTTCGAAGAGAATTTCACAGTTTCAGTGGCCTCTTCCAGTATATTCTCGGGTATTTGTGTAAACAAAAACAATGTGTTTGTTTTTGGGGCTCTGACAGACTAGGATTGGGTGGATTTGAAATGTAATGAAAATGTGTGATGGGATTTCAGGTCAATTTTTTTTTTTGTATTTCAAAAACATAAATAAAATCATTGTCTTTTCACACGACGTGTATACCGGTGTGTATTTATTTCAGGAATTTGAATAGAAATTAGGTATGGTCAGGTATCTTGCATTGATGTCTATATTTCTGCATAAATATGACATAAAACGTCATCAGATTTCCACAGAAGTCCTAAAACTAGTTAAAGAAATCCAGATTAAACAGTAAGACTAAAATATTACACTCGGCCATTTATTTATTGAGGAAAACAATCCGATATTACGATATCTGTGAGTGGCAAACGTATGCGAACCTTTGCTTTCGGTATCTGGTGTGACCTCCAGGGGAACAATGCTCTTGAATTCCCTCCATTTGTACACAATCTCTCTGATTGTAGATTGGTGCAAACTCTAGAGATGGTTTTGGGACCTTTTCCAGCCTGATAAGCATCAAGAACTCTTTTTCTCAGGTCCTCAGAAATCTCCTTTGTTCGTGCCATGATACACTTCCACAAACGTGTCTCGTGAAGATCGGACTCTGATAGATCCCTGTTCTTTAAATAAATCAGGACGCTCACTCACTCACACCTGATCCTCATCCCATTGATTGAAAACACCGGAATCTAATTTCACCTTCAAATTAAACTGATAATCTTAGACATTCACATACTTTTGCCACTCGCAGATGTGTCATATTGGATCATTTTCCTCAATAAATAAATGACCAAGTGTAATATTTTTGTCTCATTTGTTTAATTTGGTTATCTACTTTTAGGACTGATGATGTTTAGGTCACATTCACACAGAAAATATAGAAAATTCTTTCAAGCGCCACTGGGTCTAGTTTGTCCGTCTGTAATTAGTGTCCGTCACTTGAGGCGATTCGGAAATCTGCAGCTGTACGCACGTGGACACTCCGTAGTGATCTTGAACGAGTGGTCAGTTTCGTTGCTAGCCGGTTTGACCGGGACGTCTCCACGGCAATCACATGACGTCACAAGACAAATAAAGTAATCTTGGGAAACAGGATGTAATTACTGTAGAATCTCCATGATGCCAATGTTGACAAGACAGTGTGCCGCTGGCTACAATGATGTAATGCTGCTACTGGTATGTGATTACCCTCGTGGCCTTTGTGGACTTCTCTGAAAATCATACAGGGATGAACTCAAATCAGTAGCCTGGACATCGGGGACAAACGCACTGTCCTGGCTATTAGTTTCTTATTTGTAACTGACATGTAGGTTCAACAATACTAGTACAAGAAAAACTTCATTTACAGGTTTGTTTATCTTTTCTTCTGTCACCGTTCTTACAAGGATATTTCTCAGCCAACATTTTATTTTGTTTATTGTGTTTATTTGTTTAACCCAGCTATTAAGTTATGGGTGACCCATGTCCACATCTGACATGTCTGAAATATTGGTTAAATCTCTCTTATCTCTTTGAAATGTTTTGACTTTCCTCATTTAGGGTTATGAACTTATATACAAATGTCTTCTTTATTGCCATAATAAAATGTTTACTGTTTTAAGCTGTTCTTTGTGTGTATTTAAACTGTGGGAGTCATTCTGAACCATGACATCATTAATGTAACTTTTTTTCCTCCCAACATAATAGGAGGGATAATTACGTACCATGTGATCAAACCGAACATCAAAGAAACCAAACGTAGGTCATTTCATTAGGAGTTGGACTCGACAAACGAAATAATAGGTGTGTATGAAAGTGCGCTGAGGTGAAAATTTGGGTCAAACAGAACATAGAAAAAGAAACATAACTCCTGTGTGTGTGTGTGTGTGCTCACCTGTAGCTCTTTTATGGTCATTTGACCTTTCTCGCGGTTGCCATGGAAACCCTGAGTGACCTTCCACACTCGTTCTCCAGGACGAACCCGCTGCACAAAGTTAGCGGGGAACGATCCGACTTTGTCTCGACTCTTCCCCTGACACACACACACACACACACACACACACACACACACACAATCAAGTGAGACAGTCACCATAGCAACCCCCGCCAGCAAGGTTCGGAGAATTTTTTTTTGTTGTTCTTGACACTGTATGAGTCACAACACACTTCGTCAAATTAAATATGCATCAAATGGCTCAACAGATCGGTTTTATCTTTTATTCCTATTCGTTAGTACTGTCTTCCGCGATTTTTCTTTTGGACCAGGCTAACGCAGGCGGCAAAGTTTCTGCATGCCTTTGAGCATTAGACGCATCGTTTGCTTTATACGGACAGAGGGGAAAAAAAGGGTAAGGATTCACACCGTCGACAAGCACGAAAAACTCGATCAGTGTTATCACAACATGCCGCGCTTTCAAAGTGGCCAAGCTTGTGGTTTGGGTTCTGAGGCTTTATAAGGCACTGAGGAAAATGCGCATGAACACACGTACAAACATCATTTTATCTAAGAATCCAGACACGGCAACTACGCCAATTACTGCTTAAAAGCAACAGTGCTTTCAAACGGATCATAAAAAGCTGATATTTTCTATCAGCAGACTCACGTTGTGGCTACGCTCTACGGCTCAGGTGCACGGTTTAGCTTGCTGGCTCAGGAGGTCGGGTCGATGTGACCCAAATTGGGTTGATAATGGGAAACTCAGCATGCTGGGTCAGGGATGTAGACCGGAGAGTCAGGTTGTTGCAACTGCAGTTTCAGGAAATATACTTTTTCTATTCACGTTTCACCTTTTGAAAATAAATACATAAATATTAACGTTAGTAGCTAGTTAAACACGACTGTGTTTTCTCTGTAACGTTCGGATTATCGGCTGGTCGAGTTCATTCTACCCCTGCGTTCGATGCGCGGGACGTACACTCACGTGATATTCCTGTGTTTTAGTCAGTAAGGCTGTTTTTACACTCGGGTGTCTACAGCAAATGTAGTCATTATTTACCCCGCAAGTTGGATTAAAGTGCACCTATTATGGTTTTTCAGATATTCTCTTTCATGTAGTGTGTTATAGAGCTGTTTGTGAATGTAAAAAGTCTGCATAGATTCAAAAATCTAAGCACACGACAAACATCATTGACTCCCAAAAGAAGGAAGCGATTCTGAACGGCTAAAACGAGTCGTTAGTGATTCCCGACTTTACTTCCTGTACTAATATACTCAGGTTTGTAACACCTGATCATCATCTGCTCGCTGACAGGCGAAGCTGAAACTCGTTACGGTAGTGGGCGTTTCCTTTCTGAAACACGGTGACAGCGGTAGACCAATCATGACAGACTGGGACATCTGACCAATCAGAGCAGAATATGCTCTCTGAAAGGAGGAGTTTAGAACGAATCCTTTAGAACGGATCATTTAACGAGTCTTTTGGGACACTGGGGGGAAAAAAAAACAAAAACAGTAATGCTGAAGTTGAAAGTATGAGCACGTTCAAGTGCTTCTTGACCTCGGATGCACTTTAATCTATCGTATGAGACCTTTACGACAAAATCAGGCATGTTTCAAAAACCAAAATAGGTGCACTTTAATACAAATCCATGCAACGTGCTGATCAACATCTTCATGTCCTTCCCATATCAGGGAGCTGTTGGTTCTACTTGACAATAACAGCCACGTCATAATATTTTAGCAGATTTACTTCAGTTCTGGGGTTGGTTACATTCCAAAAAGATCTACGAAGCTAGGATGCAGTGCTGCCGATAGTCAAAATGTTGGGTTTTTAAATAATTTTAAAAAATGCCTGTAACAAGTGCTTGAATTAAAGAGATAGTAAATTACATTCCATTCTGAGTCAATGATGAAATAATAAAAAGATGCCCTCCATCATCAGTGAAAACAAGATGAGTGTGTGGAAAGTCCTTGAAGTGCCATGCGAGCAGCAAATATTTCCCTTATTGAAATGGTAAAAGCTTAAAGTGATGGAGGAGGGGAAAAACACAAGGAAAGAAGATACAACAATCTTCCTTTAAAAACACTTCCCCCCCCCGCCTAATGCAACGTTTATCTATATAAACATTTTTATTTAAGAATGAGTACTGCTGTTCGAAAATAAATAAATAAAATAAAATAAAATGAAGAATTCCTTTTTCAAAAGCATCCAACCCGGTCCCGCAACCTTTCCGAAGTCCTAAAGCTTTCATTCAGGATTCAGTGTATTTCTCTGTGTGAACCAGGTGGCTAGTTTTGGCCTGGCTTACTCGGAAAAAAAATTAATCAAAAGGGATCCTTTCTTTCTGAACAGCTGAGCATCAGTGTTTTGCCAAATGTCTCCACCCAATCTCTTAAGAGTAATGCACGAGTAACTGCTAGTCTTTCACATCTTCGGAATAAGCGAGCCAGCATTTCCTCTCTAGCACAGAACAGGCATGTTGTAGCTACACCGGCGTCCATAAGCACGACGGCCCTATGTACAGCGCTGTCAAAAAGTATTTGGAAAAATAAGCTGGGAGGGATGTTTGAGGTGACGGGGAAAAAAAATAAATAAAAATTATCCGATACCAACTGGGCCTGTGTGAAAATGTATTTGCCCCCGTCGTTACAAATTCCCCAAATCTATGAAACTGCCTTGATAACGGGGTACATCTGGACTAGACACAACCAGGCCTGATTACTGCAAACCCTGTTCAATCACATCATCACTTAAATAGAACTTTTTCAACAGCATGAATTTGGTTAAAAGGTTTTACTCAGCAACACGCTATAGCAAAGAAATTCCAGAAATGATGAGGAAGAAGGCGATTGAAATACATCAGTCTGGCAAGGGTTACAAAGATCTTTCAAAGGCTCTGGGACTCACAGCGAGAGTCTTTATCTCCAAATGGAAAAACTCGGCACGGCAGTGAACCTTCCCACGATTCCTCCAAGAGCACAGCGACAACTCATCACATAAGACACCAGCTGGGGCACTTCTTTTCCTGAACAAGGTTTGTCTGTAGGGTTCATTGTGGGCTGAACACGTGATTCACTTGCGATATAAACGACGACTCAAAACAATCAGGTAGTCTTTAGTTAGCGAACTGGTCTGGCAAAGATCAATTTTAATTGCTACCTTGGCTGCATGCGAACATTTAAGCAAGTATTCAGTCCTGAGTAACAGCAATACCCAGAGAGAACTGTTTCACAACCAGAACCCCTAACGTCAGATTCTGGGTTCAGGTTAAATCTAAAAGGATCTTTTCACAGTTTCCCTTGTCTTAGAGTGTCAGTTAATTCATTTTGTTGTGTACAGTGCTCTGAAAAAGCATTTGCCTGACTTCTGTTTTTGTGTACATCTCATACTAAATTGTTTCAGAAATTAAAAACAAAATCTAAGATAAAACTGAACAATAACCCGCCACCCCCGCTGCTTTACTTTACATTACCTTCATTTTGCATTATTAGGTAAAAGATCACCTCACTGTGGTTATCTTTATTATTATGTATGTTTTGCTATTATGTGTCTACTGCCAATCCTTAAGAGCTGCTACACTGTTTTTCATTGTTCTTAAATCGATCTCTCTCTTATTTCTCAGTTGAGATAACAGATTTCCATGGGCAAACTGTGAAGCCGTCCAGTTAACAGACACCCTTGTCTTATTTCCCACTGCATCTCGAAGCGAAAGGACAGCGAAATCCTTCCCCAACCTTAAGAATATAATAGATAGTGTAATCCATGGTACAAGCTTTGTACATATCCTAAAAGCTGAGCGTATGCGATCTACTCTTGTCAAATGCCTTGTCTTGATCGCTGGATCGAATTTGCACGTTCGATCATGCACCGTACAAGGACAACAATGTCCATTATTGTGCATCTAGGAACACGGTCTACTGCAACCGTTCTCATTTCAGCTGGCAGTCTGGTAAATAGTTCCATCAAGGCACCTAAGGTGCAGCGTCTGATTTTGAATTCTAGCTCTCCATGGTTGGCACGTGGGCTCTGATGAGAGCTCCTTTAGGTTGCTTGTGAAGATAGTGACCCAATGCACGCTTCTTTACTTCTTTCCTGTGATATTCTTACTAACCATTTCATTTTTCAGAATTCCTATCTCCCTTTTTAAATCTTCCATGGTGGTCTTTTCCCATCCCTATGGGTGCCAAAATTAAAATGCAAATGGAACTTCTATTTGATTTCTATTTCTTTTTTATTTTATTTTTTTACATTTCTGCCATATTGAATCAGTAATGAGATATACATTCAATATCACACATAGATTCAATACGCCACACATTCGCCATACACTCAATATCACACTTTCCCTATCCTCACGCTACAATTTGGCCAAAAATAAAGCACCTCTGCAGTTCTGTCAATGATGTAGACCTGTCAATCAAACTGTCTGGAACACTCTGCCATACAGTTGTTATTATTAACCGTAGAAAGATAAGACATAAGATGGTGTGATTTATATGTACCAAAATAATTCATTACACACCTTTTCATTTCTATAACTTATGAACATTATTATTATAATTATTATTATTATTAATAATAATGAGATCACTCAAAATATCCAAAGAAAGGAGTGTTTTCTTCCCCAATATAATGGCAAATGAGTCCTCGGACATGACAGCGCCCCCAGCCTCAGAAGGCATGCTCCCTTCCCTCCAGCTCACATTAGTAATGTTTGGACCGATGCAAATGGTTGGATGATGTATTTTGTACACATGGCTTTTATATATTAGGTCAAAAACCCCCCACAGAAATAGACCTCATGTGCTTATCAAACCCACACATTAATAAGTCAGATAACTGTATAAGTAGTCAATCTGCTGTGAAAATAACTGCTCTCAGAAACTGACTCACACTGAAATAGTGCCAGTGTCATATTATAGGACGATTATTTTATAAGTGAGATGCAGTGGGAATAAATAACTCTGTGTGCTGTTCGTTCCAGTGAGAGTCAGCACTTCAATGCCTTTCTTCCATCAAAGGGGAAGGAACGTTCATTCATTTTTCATGAAGTACTGTTTTCGTCCATTATGTTCTTTCATCCTGGGCGAGGTCTCAAAGTGCAGCAATCATGGCGCACAAGTGAAGAACGGAGCACAAAAGAGCACAGAGGATCTTTTTCGTTTTGTATGACTTTTCTTTCTCTTATTTCTTAATATCTATCGTCTGCTGGATGGCGACTGTGAAAGGGGATGGGGATGAGCACCAGGTAGAATTAATGAACAATGATGGGTGAAGTGGCTACCTGCTAGCAAGAAGACTCCATATTGACAAGGACATGCACAGAATCCGTTAAGCTACAGCAAAGGCCGATGCAAACCAGAAGCTCCATGGAATGACTGAGTTTGGGAGCCAACAGATTTGGCACAGAGGAAAGGCAGACCACCAAGACCCCTGTAGGCTGAACCACAGGGCATCTAAGTTCAGCCAACTACAGCAAGAACTGAGTGCACTGAAGCACCAGTACGAGGTGGCAGGAAAAGTTGAGTGGGAGTGGTTGTTAGAACTCTGGTACATGTTGGCGTTTGACAGCCGCCACATCAGATCCTTTGTGGATAACTTTGCTCAACAACTATGTCAGTGCCAAGGTGCAGATAGTTTCAGCAGGGTTTAGAGAGGCTGCACATGGATGTGCGTCAAGTCTGCCAAGGTCTCTGGTACTCAAGAAAGTAAAATTGGTCGACAAGTTCTACTTCTTTGTGGGAGGCACCCTAGTCCACACCAACTTTGATGAATCAAATAAGAATTGGGAATTGCTCCTTGAGGGACACTGTCTCTATCCAACCATGACTCCAGCTCCTGGCAGGTAGAGTCAAGTATACTAGGGAATTCCAAAGTTTGGATTTACCAGCATAGCATCCTTTCATGGTTCTTGTGGCCCCTACTGGTGTAAGATGTCTCACTCTACACAGTCAAGAGCTTCAAGAAATACCACTACTTTTTAGGTTCTTAGGGCTCCCCTGCAGTACAGGGAATCCAACATCCCAAAGATCTCACAGCGGGGCATCAAAGTGAGGACCAGCATGAAGTGGAGAGCAAAGCACCCAGTAGAGATGGCAAAATCATGTACAAGACATTGGTTGGATCAGTCGTATCAGGAGGTTCTGGCCTGGGTAGCATCTCAATGCCTCACTATGATGAAGCACAAGGCAAGGAGAGTTGCAAACTGATCTAGGAGAAGGTGCAACCATGTCTAGAGAAAGTCCAGGCCAGCAGGTAGGTGGGGATGGACAAGCTAGGAGCATAGGATGGACAAGAAGATCATATGGACTGAGCTCTGGCTGGCCATTACCTAGTCTATTAAATTCCTAGTCCAGCCTCAGCTGGTGTGCTGTGAGCATACAACTGGCAATTGAAAGTGAACCAACTCAAGTTTCCTGTGGACACTGATTAGGCCAGATATGAGCCCGATGTCAGAAACATTGAGACAGGTGGTAATTCTAGGGCACAAAAAAAACAGAGAAGGTCAATTAGCAGAAGAGAGCAAAATATGCAGACTCGGTTCCTGAGTATCACAGACAGGGATGAAGGACTGGGTCGCGTGGATGAGGGTGTTTGATCTTGACCCCAGGTTACATCACAGACAATTGTTCCAAGTGCTTCAGAATATGTATCGGACATAGTGGACTCAGGTGTAGTCTTGGTTTAACAGGTAAGATGAGTTTTCTTTTAATTGTGTCACTGCTTCCATAACTGGGAACTAATGAAGTGGAATTCACCCCGTGTCAATGTGCTGTGACACAAGCAACCGTATCCTGTTTGGAGCAGACAGGAAGAGGGCTCACATGAAACAATATGTGGATAGGAGTTGCTTTTGGAAGTACTCGTACGTTATTTCTCTCTACAGAGAGAACATTAAAGCAAGAGAGCGACACAGGATGTGTTATCAGCAAAGAGACTGTTCTGTAAGTTTCGTCTAGAGCACAAACACGACAGGCTTTAAAACGTTGTGATCAGCTCCTGGGACTTTTGCACTCGCTCATTTTGTCTGTGGATTTGAGCTCTGAAAATGAAAAAAATCCACGTCTCTATCTTCTAGTTATAAACATGGAATGTTTTTTTGGTTGTTGTTGAAATTTTACACCCAAAGCGATTATACCGAGGTGATGCAGATTATGGAGGCGTGACAAAAAAGCCGCTCTTGGGACCGATGATGTCATGAAGCTGGGTGTGACTTGACTGGTGGTGAATTTGGACGGGATTTGAAGGGATTCTACTTGAGCTCAGGGAGCGAGACGGACCAGCTTATTTTCATTTCTCCATTCCACTTATCCCCTAGACAGTCTGGGAGACCTTTAAAAAAAAAAAAAAAAGTTAAAAAAAATAAATAAATAAATAAAAAGTTTAAAAAAAAAGAGTGGTGGAACAGAAATGGTCTGTATTCACTTCAGAGATCTGGAGTAAATCCTGGGAGACCGACATGTTCACATTATGCTGTGGAAAGTTGTGACACTATAAAGAGAGGTTTTATTCAGAGAAATACTTAGAGTCTTAAGAGTCTCAGAGTCTATTAATATTTACCGGATTGCGTATTTTTAAAGGGATATTACTATTTCATCACACTTTAACTCACTATTTTGGTAGCTCTAATGAATAAACAGAGCCAATCCGGACCTCGTCTTCTACGCTTACAGCTCACTTTAAGTTCATTCAGATTTTCATCCATAGAAACTTACTACTCGAGATGTCTTTTTAGTAAGATGCGTCTCCTCCAAACTCCTCCACGGGGGGAAAAAAAACCCTCAACTTTTATGCCATTTAAAGGGACGATTCTATTAATTCCTACAGAGTGTCATGTTTATGTATTTAAGAGAATTTAAACGGCCTGCCATTGTTTCCAGAACGTATTGATGATACCCAAAACCTACATTTCAGGCTGACATTATAATGACATCAAGCGATCCGATAGCGGGACTGGACAGGAAATTGAATCGGATCGAATTAACACCCATGATCCACGACACCTAAGTTTCGAAATGTCGTTTATTTTGAATAAATTGTGCACGTTAAAGAAAACGAGCTGCTCTCACCTTCCACCAGTCCTCGTTTGAGTCGTCGATTACCTGAACACGATCGCCCGGCCTTCAGGCAAAACACGGAGAGAAAGGAGGTGGGGTAGAACACGTAAATGACAACGTTCTGTCAAACAGCAGTGCAAATTTTGCATAAAAACAAACAACAACAAAAGATAAAACAAGAAATGTGATAAAACACTCAAATGCCAGTTAAACTGTGGGTGTGGCCTAATATTATAATGAGCCCACTTTGATACTGTCCCAAATCACACATCATGTTTACTATGTGCAGTACATTATGGGATTTCACAAGAAAACTATTTTAACAAAAAAAAATTCTCTGTTATCAGAAAAGGCCTGAGATGATGAGACTATTTTTTGATGCAGAAGATCTGCAGGGACTTTTTATTTCCCCTCATCAAAATTTCATACTGTGGTGTGACCTGATAATGACTCTGTGTGTGTGTGTGTGTGTGTGTGTGTGTGTGTGTGTGTGTGTGTGTGTGTGTGAGAGAGAGAGAGAGAGTGTGTGAGAGAGAGAGAGAGAGAAAGAGAGAGAGAGAGAGAGAGAGAGAGAGAGAGAGAGAGAGAGAGAGGGTGAAAAACGAAATCCACACAAGGACAAACATGCACACACACACACACACACACACACACACACACAGAGCGTTACTTACTGAAGCTCAAGGTCGTTTTTCTCCTGCGGCAGGAACTTGTACAACGCCACATAGGTGTGAATGGCGCGAAGCTCAATGCGCCTGGGTGGCTGGAAACACACACACACACACACACACACAGATCTGCTGTATTTGTCTGTAAGTCCAAGATTACAAGACTCTAGCGCTGATTTCTCTGTTCAACGAATAAATTTGCGGACTGCTACCGCGGCGTGCGAGTGGGTCTCGGTCTGCGAGGCGTCTCTGATATTCATCCACCACAGCTTTCCTTCGCAACACTTAGAAAGTCTAGGAACTTTAGCTTATTACGGAAAATTCTTTGTCCGAAGTACCGAAATGGTCCTCGTACCGTGTTTTTCGGTACTCGAGTATTAAGAAACGGACGACTTGGTCGCTACGAGCGACCGTTAAAGCCGGTGTGCGGTTTAGTTAGTTAGCTCTGTTACTTTTTCAACAGAGTACGTCTTTCACATACAAGCAAATAAAAAAAAATTAAAATCTCACCTGTAAACTGAGCTTGTCCTCCGTCTCACTCTTCTCACTCTCAGCCAGAGACGCCACTACAGAGAGAGAGAGAGAGAGAGCACGAGAGAGCGCGAGAGAGAGAGGAAAGAGAACAAGTTCAGACAGAGTTCTCAGTGTTAAAGCGGTTCTCTGTGTTCACACCGTTGTCTTACCCTCGGATTCAGCAGCACGCTCTTCTTCGGTGACAGATTCACTGTCCAACTTCTCCTGTCCTTCTTCGCTCTGGACCCCACAGACAGACAAACACACGTTTCGTTACGTACAGCACGTTTCCTTTACAAACACTGTGGTTGGGTACGGAAAAAAAAAAACACACAACAAAAAAACCACAACAAAACAAACAACAATAACGCCAACGTTTGTCGTAAAGAAAGCGTCCACGGTTTGAAGGACGATCTCACTTGTTGACATGGCGACTCGGAGATGCTACTGAAAGTCGATCGGCTCATTTGCGCGAGAGATGTCCCGTATCGCAGGGCTTCGTACACGGGGTCCATGGCGCCTTTTCCCTGTTCTACACACACACACACACAAAATACTGTTTCACCGTACACAAGAAATCAGCGCTCGTACCAAGAAGACAGGCGCGTCAGGAGGCAGACAGTTCTCACCTTGAGTGGGCGGGGCTTCCTTAACGACTGTGAACGGCTCGTGAGTGAGCAGTGGAGAGCTGAAGTTCCGCTTGAACGCCCCCGACTGACAAAACGGACAAGCGGGCAGTCATGATAAAGAGAGAGAAAGATGTAAATGAATAATAAACACACTCAGCAGGTGTAACAGAATATAATAACACGATATAAATTGTACACGTTCGTGTTTTACGATAAAACGACCGCTCTGGCCATTAACGAATCGTATTTACTTGGAACTCCATTCCAACTCAAACTCCGCCCCTTAGGCGCCGTCTCCAAAGGATTTAAAATAAATAAAAGCGCTGCAGAAAGCGATACGGATGATTAAGTTAACTCGGGAATATTCCGTCGGGGTCGAGAAGCCTCGGCACGGCCCGGACCTCGAAGGACGCCGGCACCGAACGCGGCCAACAGCGACCGAAAACCGATTAAAAAAACAATTCAATTAAATAAATAAAGTTCTGGTGAGAAGTCGACAGCAGTGCACACTCATCTAGAAACGCTCACACACTGGATTATCAGCACATGCGCATGATTACTCAGCGGGTTTTATAAACAGTGTGAAATGATTTGGTGTAATTTAAAAAAAAAAGAAGAAGCAGAAAGTCCGAACGGCAGTGAGTAATAATGGAAGGCAGCTGCAGAGCTCCGCGTCTCCTGTTTAAAATAACATCCGTGAGGGACGGAGAGTAAAAAAAAAAAACCCAACAAAAACGGCATGAGGTCAGCAATGGTGTATACCTGCTGATACGGACAGAAAAATGTGTATGACGAAGCAGAAACAGAAGTGTGTGTGTGTGAGAGAGAGAGAGATGTTTCGAGAAGATCTTACTCAGCTCCTCATTTCACATAACTCTCAGCGTGGTTTGTGAGTTTGAGCCTTACCCTGAAATACAGCACGCTGATGGCGAGTTCTGGATTCTGATTGGTCTCCGTCTGCGAGTCGACGGATAACAAAATAAAAACGCGACACGGGTGCAAAATACTCATTCCGGTGAGGTGCAGCGGCCGATGGGGAACGTAGTCCGGTGCCGATTTTGGCATGATCTAGACACATGGGCTGCATCTCAACATCCCTTCTACTGAATACTGAATTCTCAGTATTCATAAAAGAGCAGGCAAGAAATGACCCAGATGACCTACTGCTTCCACAGCACCAAAGGGGGAACGCAGGGAACCAATGGTCACATGACGATGCCAACAGGGCAGATGTAGTACGTCCCGATTGTATTTGTGCTACACACTTTTAGCGCAAACGCCCTCATCCAGAGCGATCATTAAATCCAACTGAGCCTTTGAGAACCTTGCTCAAGGGCCCAGCAATGGCAGCCCTGATACTTGAACTCATGATCTTCCGATGAGAAGTCCAACGCCCTTAATCACTACGCAGTATGCACGCTTTTGAACGCCCAACTACGATACCCAGAAAACATCACCGCCTAAACACATGGCCACCACGACGACTACAACACCCACCAACCACAGATTACCAATCACACCGACCGGTCATTGCGTATATGCGTACATGCCCAGTGTTCTCGTCCCAGTCGTTACCGATCTTCTGCTTTTGCTGACCAAGAACTCTTCCTTTGTGTAGTTTGTGGCGTGTACATGCATACGTGTGCGCGTTTGTATGTTTATTGAAACCGTTTCTCGGCACGTTCTTCATACAGCCGCTGCCGCAGTTGCGTGATGTCAATTTTATGCGTGTCTCTTCCACAACTAATTGCCTCCCTGGGAATAAACACATTCATTTAATTTAATACAATTGGACATGTTAATTTATGAATGTGGCCCATCTGTGAATTACAAGCCATACTGGAGACACTCTGTGCTGATAATGAGGCAAGGAGAGAAAGGACAGAGAGAGAGAGAGAGAGAGAGAGAGAGAGATGCTCAGAGTGGAAATGAGCAGGATAAAAAAGCCTCGTTATCAGCCGCCCAACCTGAACCTGTCTGTCATTCTCCATCACAAACTCACGCTCATTTCGAATCATTTCATTCCTTACCCCTCCCTGTTGCTGCCACTCACTTCTTTTTACTGTTTCTCTCTCTCTCTCTCTCTCTCTCACGTCCATTTTGCCTCTATTCATCCCATAGAGCTGTTGAACTCTGGATATCGACCGGTCAGAAGCTGTTCTCTGACAGTAGGAACGTTGATGTTAGTACGGTTCTTCTACGGACAAGCGCGGAACGAAGGTTTCCGTCGACGCCGAAAGCCAGGACTGGAACGCAGACGTTATAGCGTTTATAGTAATAGGTCTAGCTAGCTAGCTAGTTAGCAGTTTTCCTTCTTTGACTCCTAATAAGTCTGGTACGTCTCCGAGGAGACACACTGACTCACACACTAGTTAACGCAGCATCCATCTAAAATGGTATTTCTAAAGACAGAGAAAACACTAGTGCAGTCAAGGAAAGGAGTGCGATTTGGAAGCGTGTTATTAAATCCTGCTATTTTTGGAGAGGGTGGAATATCAACGTAAGACACACGGAAAATAGACTCTTTCATGCATGACTGAGTGTGTGTGTGTCAGAAGTAAACCACTTTGGAGGATGATTCACTGTCAGCGCACAGAATAGAAGATGCTGATAAGGTCAGCGTGTGTGTGTGTGTGTGTGTGTGTGTGTGTGTGTTCATCTCTGCATGGGAATGAAAAAAGGTCCCACAGGCAGAATGTATTTAATGTTCTAGGCAGGAATTAGGAGAATTATTGGGTTTGTTTTGAGGTTCCTGTAAGCGCTGGAAATATATTTACGTGCATTTTTAACAATACGTTGAAATAATTACATATATTGATATTTTCCATCCATCCATCCATCCATCCATCCATCCATGTTCGGTACCGCTTATCCAACAGTGTCACAGAGGTCCTGGAGGGTGTCTCAGGGGACTCGGGGCATGAGGCGACACATTCACGCACTATAGACGATTTAGAAACGCCAATCAGCATGTGTTTGGACTGGGGGAGGAAACCACTGAAGAACGGGGAGAACAAGCAAACTCCACACACACACACACACACACACACACACACACACACACACACACACACACACACAAGGCGGGAATCGAACCCCCGTCCTCGGAGATGCGAGGCAAACTTGCATTTGTTATATATCTGTAAATATATTTGGAATTTTCAAGCTAAAACCTCACGTATATCTTCTTGGTGGTTCTGGTCCATGAGGAACAAATAAGGCTACTTTTTTTAATCAAGTGTGAACAAAAAGGCATGTAAAGTTGAGGACCGGCAAAAGTGTGTGTGTGTGTGGGAGATAGAGACTCACCTTTCCATTGCACACCTGCTGTGAAAGTTCAGACGAGCACCACAGATGGGCTGCTAGTTTACACGTCTTGCAGCGCAGACCCTGCTTTGAGTTCCCTGAAGAGGCGGAGGGGGAAGGAGGGAGATTTACTTCCAAATGCTTCAGGAATTTAAGGCCAAATTTTAAAAAATATCAACCAGTGAAAAACAGGAATCACCATCCAGTGTTGGAAAACCCTGAAGATAAACAACGATCCCAATTACACAACCATAAAGCGGCTGAAGCTAAACACGCGCACAGGACCGGATTTATTTCAGAACGTGTCCAAATGAACTTTAATGTTTGAATAGGAATTGAATTTTATTTATTCATCTAGAATTATTCACCACTCAAAAGGTTCAAATATGAATGTTTAAGAACCCATGTTAAGATCATGTGACCCTGGCTGTGTGAATAAGCTTTGTCTTAATAAAAATGGGTCATCATCGGGGCCCTTTGGCACCAGCGGAGATCATCCTCGAATTTCTCCTCTTCCACCTTGAAAGTTGAAAGAGATAGTAAAACAACTGAAATTCATAATAAAATGCACGCGAAATTTCAAAATACAAATGTTTTAATCGTCAAGAACCAATATCCTAAAAATAGACCAAAACAAGCATTTCCATCATTTCAGGTTTAAGGAGAATACAGAACATAAGCGTGTTAATATTATCAACTGCGCAACTGCACAAAATGATTCTGCAGACTTCTGAATTCACCCTGCTGCTATCAACATGACTCACATCGACAATAAAGACTAGCGAGCCCGTTCCAGAAGCAGCCATGACGCTACCTCCACCATGCTTGGCCGATAATCACCGCATGATGCCATGTCGATGGAAAAGATTCGTTTAGCATATATTTTAGAGTAGTGACTAATTGATGACTAATCATGCAAACACTCGAAGAAACTTGGTAACCATTGCTATCATGAGTAAGCACGCATACCTGTTATCATTTGCTTGCATTGCTGGCAGACAATGGGCCGGCGAAACACATATTCCAGGAAACAGTGTGTTTTCTGAGGGTGTGGCTGAGGAGTGGGAGGAGTGCTGGAGTTCATCGACAGGGACGGGCTTGATGAAGGTGAACGTGAAGACAGAGACAGGTTCGGACTGATGGATGGGGACCTGTCAAGGGTCAAAGGGCAGTCACAAAAGAGAGACTCCGTGATGGAGGGTGGAGCCTCGGTAGTGATGATACTGTCAAGGGGCAGGGTCTCCATGTTTGACCGCTGGAAGAAGTTCTCGACACTTTTGCTCCGCATCATTGACTTTAATGACAGTGAGCGCTTCAGTTTCTGGAGCTGGAGCAAAGAGAGAAAGAATAGAAACCACATTCGTTACACCTTTTAGCCAGGGTTTAGGCGTCATCATAGTAATGAAACAGCGCTGGTTAAAGTAGTAAATGACCAACGACTGGCCTCTGCTCAGAGTTATGTCTCCTTGCTTAAGGGAACACCTCTTTTCCGGCTCAGGTCTTATCTGACTGATCGTTATCAGTTTATATTAATACTGACTATTTATGCATACAAAAGTTTGGTATTCCACACGGCTCTGTTCCAGGGCCATTGTTTTTCGCCCCTATATGTACATATATCTTTCACTACTACGGTAATGTCACACCGCTTTATTTCAGCAAATCCACAAAGACTTTTCGATAACTTGTGCAGCTCGAGTTTTCACCACAGACGGATTGTGAAATGAAAATGTTTACGGCTTATCCTGACACAAACGTCTACGTGCTGCACTGCATATACCGTTTGATCTTCAAACGTCTATATTCCCCAACATTATCCTTCCTTTTACTGGGGCGCATTTTTATATCTCGGTGATGACCAAGACCTGCAAATCAGTTTCAGTACTGTTTAAAAAAATAAATAAATAAAATAATAAAAACAAATATTCCAAGCTCATGCGCACGCACGCGCACATACACGCGCGCGCACGCACACACACTCAGCTGCTTTGGAAGCGGAGGATCTAAAAATAGAGTCGTAGATGCACAGATAAATTAATGATAGCGTGGCAGGCATTTTAGATGGAGCACGTGCACACACACACACACACACACACACACACACACACACACACACGAGTGTGTGAAGGAGTCCTAATAAGATGAAGGTTTAATCCACTCTAATCCGCTTCTACGATCCTGAAATATAAAAACATGAGAATGTTTTTATCGTAAACTCAATGTGGCACCTGGAAGAGCAGTGTGTAGGTTTTACACGCACACACACACGCAATCTCTCTCTCTCGCTTTCTTTCTCTCAGACACAAAATTTCAAAAATGACATCATTGCTTCTCTAGAACTTAATTAAAAGATCTTGTATGGTAGCACTACTTGTATTGTTCTCGGCTTGACATACTACGCTGCTCGTATTTCCTCATTCGTGAGCCGCTTTGGATAAAAACGTCTGCTAAATGAATAAATGTTTAATATAAAACGAATAGAGTAACCCAGATGGCCCAATAATACTCTAATAATACTTCTTAATAAAAATTCATTCTTCAAGGGTTTACTCTATAATTAAGGGTTCTACGATTCCTAAAAATAGTTCTACCTTAAAACGTGCGTTCGCCTTTTTGATAAGGAGGAACTCTTTGGATTCTAAAGAGGGACAAATGAAAGAACTCCTAAGCGTGTACATGGAAACCAAAAGCGACTCGTGAAGTTGTACAGCTGAAGCTGGGTCTCTAAACAAAATCACTTTCTTTGATTCCTCGAGCACGTTGAATACCATCCAACCTCTCCTGCTGCGCGAGAGAGAAGATGAGCAGATCTCCAGTCACTGGCTACCTGGCGGACGAACCCCAGGTTGTACGGCTGGGAACCTGCCTGTCTGAGAGCAGCACTGGAGCACCACAGGGAACCGTGCTCTTCCACTTCCTCTTCACTCTGTACACCGCAGACTTTGAGTAAAGGTCGGACGGATCACTGCCACCTTCTGAAATTTTCCGAGGTCTCTGTGGTGGTCGAGTGCATCAGGAATGGACAGGAAGAGGAGTACAGGGACCCAGTCAACAACTTCATCGAATGGTGCAGGAAGAACTATCTGCTCCTCAGTGTGGCCAAGACCAAGGAGATGGTGGTGGACTACAGGAGGAAGAGGACCACAACCTGACCCATTACCATCATGGGCCAGGATGTTGAGCAGGTTGACACCTATAGATACCTTGGTGTCCATCTCGACAACAAGCTAGACTGGAAGGTTAACTGAAGAGGCTGTGTACAGGAAAGGGATTTCTGACGGTCCTTTAATGTTTGCAGCAAGATATTAGAGATCTGTGTTATCCGGTGCAGTCTTCTTGATGAAAAAAAACAACAACCACCCAGTCTTGGGCTGCTCTCTGGACGGTTCTGAGGTGGTGGTGGAAACGAGGACACTCAATAAACTCTCAGCCATTCTGGACAATAAACAGCTTCCCCTCCATGACCTACTGGTTAAACCAGCAGAGCTCCTTTAGTAGAAGACTTGTTCAGCTCTGCTGTAGAAATGAGCGGTACAGGAGGTTGTTTGTACCAACATCGATCACACCGTACAACAGCTCATCACTGTGCTGGGACACCATTTCGCACTGAGTCAGTCTTACGATAAGCTGGTTGGACAACAGTTGATGTACTTGATGCACAGCCACCATACCATGGAACTCCCCGAGATGACACACGGAAGATACCTTGAGAGACTCAAAAGGGAACCCATCCTCTTGTGGGCCACAGTGGATAGTTGGATTATGAATCATTACGTTATACAGGTGTAGAAGAGTGAAGACAAGCATGATTGAGTAAACTGTGTACAAGTGCCCAGGAATGTTCATGGGACACGTTATGATAGACACAGTAGCATCTCTTAGAAGTCAACACTACAGATTTACTCCACCAAATATACCTACACTCACTGGCCATTTTTTTTTATTTATTTATTTACTTACTAGCTCCATCTCCTTACTATACAGATCAGCATAACCTGTGTGTTACTGTGTGTGAGCAGGTGGTGCAGATACCAGTGGTGCTGCTCCCTTTCCGCCGATGGACGAGGTAGAGGGGTGCCAAAACTTTGTGCAGCATAACAAATGGCCTAAATTCGGTACATGTACATCGACAAATTGACCCGTCTGGCAGGCGAACATTTATATCCGTCTGTTTGTCTCTGTCAGTGCTGGTTACATCTCGGCTGAAACATCATCGTCGGTTACAATAATTCAGGCTGGCAGGAGCAGTGTGTGTGTGTGTGTGCGAGAGAGAGAGAGAGAGAGAGAGAGAGAGAGAGAGAGAGAGAGAGAGAGAGAGAGAGACCTTTGTCCTGAACATGTCCAACCTGCCAATCTCAAACTCGTCACTGTACGCCTTGCACGATAAACTAAAGAAAAATCAGACTAGGCTTGTACATGGGGGAGGAGTTACCAGGGTGTCAGTAAAAACTAGATTACTGTCCGTTTAAAAAAAATTTAAATCGTTCATATAATCAGTAAGAGACTAGTATTCCCATGTGTGGAAATAACTGGACTTTTAAACATGCCAGATATAACATGCTGGGCTAGAGTAAAAATTAAAAAATAAATAAATAAATAGATAGATAAATAAATGAATAAATAAAGTCATTTGTAATCTTAATCTTATTAGTATTCGGACCATTTGTGTTGAAATAAAAAAGCAAAAACACGTCAGATGCATATTTTTGCACACCAGGGTGAAGAAACAAAAAAAAAAAAAAAAAAAAAAAAAAAAAAAGACCGGCTCGCAACAGCTGTGTTAACAAAACACGGCTGTCCGTGTTAAGAACCGTGTAGGACAACAGACCATGTGCTAGGAGTAAAAATGTCAAATGAGTAAAACGACTTCCGTGTGGAGAACAGAAGACGACAACAGAAAACATCAACAGGAGAGGAGTCCATTTTCCCTGTAAATATAAATAGATGTCATAGGCGAGACGTTAAAAAATCTCCCACCGGGCCCCACGAGAGACATCTGATTTGATTCGATTAGATTTAGGTTCCCTGGAGCTCCAGTCTTGTTTTCTTAATCACCACTGCCACCAGATTCCTGAAAAAAATAATAAAACAGAAAAAAATAAAAAGGAACGCATCAGGGAAGAAAAGACATGAAATGTCACTCGGTCACAAGGGAACACGGATTCCGTCGCTCCGTCCGTCTCCGTCTGCTGTCCAGATTACCGAGTGTAACTACTCGCACTAAAAACCACGCTCACTGTGGGTCCATCGCTCCGTATACCGTATATCCTGATTAATAAACGGGAGATCGTCCTTTCTCGTGTTGAGTGTGCATCAATGCAGGTTGTGATTAATCGTTGGCAGAAACCATTTTCATTTCAACTGCGTTCTTGCTAGCCATGGGTCGAGATCCTGGGGGTGTGAGGTCCAGGAGCGATCCTTGTCACCCGGTTCACTGCTCCAGAGTGGTGTAACGTAATGAAGGATGGAATGCTGTAGCGAATGACGTTCTCAGCACATGCTATGAAGAAAGAGCTTCTGTAACTGTCTTTAGAAGTACAAGTAATGTTTTTTTTTTTTTTTTAAATCCCAGAGGCGTTTTAACCACATTAACAGTTGTTTGTTAACTTGGGTTATCATTTCCACAGTCTGTTCTACTTCCTCTAGATACATACATGACCTTTTCCTCTGCAGGTAGGTTGGTGCTGAAGCTTTGCTAAAATAAACCCAGTCTGCAATAGTCTAGCCAGTCTCTAAGCTCGTCCACTAAAGTGGCTTCCAGAGGCGCAGATTTCATTATGGGTTCTGCCGATCTTGGTACAACACTATAAACCTCGTTTACTGCGCTCTAGCAATGATCCAATTTTCCCATCTGCAGTTCGACAGGAAATTAAGCCTTTACACTTTGGCTGCACCTTGAAGATGTGTGTGTGGTTGAACTCGCCCAGAATAATGCCAGAAGAGTTAAGTTGGTAATTGACCAGCTGTGTGTCCAAGGCACGATCTTGTAGAGGAATACACACACACACACACACACACACACACACACCAGATAAAACAACAGAGGAGAACTTTCTAAAAGAGTTGGATGGGATAGAGATGATGGCCAGCAGGTCCAGCTCATCAGAGCAGTATTTTGTCAAGACCGTAATCTCATTCGAGCAATTACTGCTCACGTAGAAAAGATACCGTACTACTGCATATTCCGACATGCTTGCGAGTTCTGTGTCGGACCGCTTTGAGCAGCTGCAGACCTCATAGATCGAGCAGAGTCAGGGATTTCACGAGTCAGGAAGGTCTCAACAAATTAGAACGTAGAGGTAAGGAAAACTTCAAGTTTGTCAGGTTTATTTCACAAGTTTGTGTAGAATAAATGAACACACACACACACACACACACACACACACACACACACACAGTGCACATGTCATGCAGCCTATTCACTATATACTGCCACTGTCTGGTATATCAAAGTATTTGAACGGCAAGGCTGATTCTTTTGTTTTTTGCTACACACCGAAGACATTTGGGTTTGAGATCAAAAAAGTAGTACGAGACGACAGGATCAGAATTTCAGCTTTCGTTTCCTGATATTTGCATCTAGATGTGTTAAACAACTTAGAGCATGGCACCTCTGACGGCAGACCACCTAATTTCTAGGTGTGCAAAAGCATTGGAGCAGACAGGCTTGGGGGTGCACCGAAATTTTGGCCGGCGAAAAATCTGTCTGAAAATGGCGTTTTCGGTTTTTGGCCAAAAGAGAAATAAAGGCTGAAAATATATGCCAGTATATGGCAGTATGTTTTGGATCGTTGTCTTGCTGCATGATGAAGTTCCTCCTGATTAATTTAGATGCATTTCTCTGTATACTGGCAGACAAAATGTTTCTGTAGACTTCTGAATTCATTCTGCTGCTACCATCATGAGTTGCATTATCAATAAAGATTAGTGATCCTGTTCCAGAAGCAGCCATACAAGCCCAAGCTATGACACTACCTCCACCATGTTTTGGATCATGACCAGATACTTTCTTTCTCCACACTTTGGTAGAGATTCCCAATCTGGCTTTCCGATTCTTACTGCTGATGAGAGGTTTGTATCTTGTGGTACAGCCTCTATATTTCTGCTCTCGGAGTCTTCTTCAAATGATGTATCCTGATACCTTCACCCCTGCCCTGTGGAAGTTGTTGGTGAGGTCACTGACCGTCGATTTTGGGTTTTGCTTCACAGCTCTCACAAGGTTTCTGCCATCAACTGCTGTTGGTTTCCTTGGCTGTCCTGTTCGATGTCTGGTTGTTAGTACACCAGTGGCTTCCTTCGTTTCCAGGACATTCCAAATTGTTCTATTGGCTATGCCCAATTCTTGTGATTTTCCCTCAGACTCCCATAGACAGCTCTCTGATCTTCATGTTGCTTTATCCCTTTTAACAACAAATGCAGTCTTCACAGGTGAAAACCCAGGGCTAAAAGCAAGAGCAGACGTTCAGAGCTATTAACAGTTTTAGTTTTTAACAATGAATCTAACAAGACACGCCTGGGCAACAAGAAACACCTGTCAGTCAAATGTTCCAATATTTTGATCACTTGAAAAATGGGTGGGTTCTGTAGGGTCTGGTAAATAGGACTTTTTGTGCCAAAAAGAAAAACGGTTAAGTGGAACGTTTTCAACTTCAGTTACTTAACTGAATTACTCCACCAACAGCCCCCAGGGATGGTAAAAACTCAACAACAACAAAATCATTTACTGATTTATTTCATGCAAATCACAGCAAGACACTAGTATGCACGTGAGCACAACTCAACTTTTAAACATGTTGCGTGAGAACAGAATTTAAGCAAGTGGTGCATTGAGGCCACATTTACACTACATGGTGACCCAAGTGACCCAATTCCGATTTTTTTCCTCCCGTGTGGAAGAGATCGGATACGACCCAGGAACATGTACGGTAAGCAGGGAAAAAAAAAAAAAAAGCACATGGATTCCGATATTCTCAGATCCATTTCAGGCCTCATTCATATGTGGTAACAAATCAGACCTGAACCGGAAACGTGTACTTGCGTCTGGCGTGTAAGCGGACAGCTCGGAGATTCCCCTCTCAATGCGACTCGTACGTCGTTGAAAAAGCGACGCCGGCGAATGACGTCAACTCAGATGGACGCACACCGTGAAAACACAACTCTTGACACAGCCTCTCTTCTTTTTTTTCCCCCCTCCGCCTTAAGAGGTCGGTGTTTTACTTACCTTTAAATGCAAATTGCGCCTAAGCTTTTCCGGTGACGTCTACCTCGGGTTGTGTCACGAAGTGTATGGTGTAAACGCAGATATCGGATATAGGTCACTTTTAAAAGAAGATGTAAACGGGTCGTAAAATAAAATAAAATAAAAAAAATCGGATACAGTTAACAATTGGGAATTGGCCATCAAGAACCGTGGTGTGAATGCAGACTTTGATTCCTTTTATAAACTCAATACTACTTTATTATAAAAAAAAATTTAATCACGAGACCAAAACAAAAAACATTTCCACCGAAACAAACAGATAAAATGGCACCGACAGATTTCTTTTTCTGCAATCTTTAAAAAAAAAATTAAAAAAATTGTATCCTTGATCTTATTATCTTAATTCAATTCTTCAATCCCTTAATCAATGGTTCTTCTTGGGTTTTATTTGTTTATTTATTTTACTTCTGTCCTGCTTTCATCCCTTCGTCACTTTCTTTTGGACATCTACATCTAATCTCTTTATTACTTTTCTGTAGGCTGTTCCTGCTCAGCTCAGTACAGCTGCACTGAAGTAATAAAGCCCCTTTTATTTATTTATTTATTTATTTATCTATTTATTTATTTATTTTCTTCTGTTTTGGTCAATGTTCTAGTTTCCTCTTCTACTGAATTTATGCTTTGGTCCGTTCTTAGGCTAATATTCTGACGCTGAAAATAAAAATCAACTTCACCTTCAACCAACAAAAAGACAACAACAACAAATCACATTTCCATATTTTCTATGAGGAAAAAAACGCAACAACCCGTCGCGTGTTAGCAGCGCGCGCGCGCATCTGCTCCGACTCAAACGCACGGGCTTGTGTATGGAGCTCGCGCTCAGCCTTACCTTGGACTCTGGCCGGATTGTACCGGAACCCGGTGAACGCTGCAGGTCCCGGTGATGCGGCTCGTTCTCCTTCTCGCCATTTTCTGTCATCTTTTCCCACTCCGTCCTCTGCTAACCGAGACAGCCGTTAAATCTTCCCCTGTTGAACAGAAAGACCGCGCGCGCGTGCTCTCTGACGCAGTTTCACCTCCTCACGTCACCGGCCACCTTCTCTGCGTGATCCTGTGCGCGAGCCTTTGTTTTAAATAAACAAAAACGAAAGACCCGTAAAGTGTGTTAATAAGGAAAGATCTCACCAATCACTCGGTCTTGCATCTCTGCATGAACGATACGGCGTGCATATTAAAAAGCTTTCACTGTAGTCACGTGCGGACAATAGACGTTTCCACGTTTCCTTTTGTTTGTTTGTTTGTTTGTTTGTTTATTAATATTCCATCCTCTGACGTGACGAAACGCTAAAATATTTCACGTTAAAGATGTCAAACACACTTCTGCGTCCACTCAGCTGCTCACGCGCTCACAGAACTTTCAGCACGCACCCTCGTCGTTAATTGGACACACTCAGCAGTAGTGTAGTGACGTTGCTAAATAGGGCGGGGCTACCGCTGAGGTACCAACAACTCCGGTCCAAAACCGTAGAGACCGCTGATGCACTAAATTACAAGACAATCGACAATATTCCGATATTAACCCGATTAAGACGATACTCTGATTAAGAAACTAGCATGTAAACAGTGATTGTAAACAATAATCTAAAGATTTACCTTATTCTGAATAAGACAATATTGTGATTAAGGTGTTTACATGAGTCGCTTTTAGAATACTTCTTTCATGTTCCAGTTTTACGTGTTATAGAACGTAGATCGATTAACGGCACACATCGTTACGTCCCCACACCACGCCGTTCCCTCCAGAATTTCACATATCGTCATACAGTTCGTCTTTGTTATGGTACCGTATACAGTTTCATTTTTAATTTAATTAAATTTTATTGCGTTTTATTGGCGGCATGTTATGTCTAGTGGATACCATTATGGACCAATACTGGTGATAGTTTTAATGGTTAGCTGATGGTTTGTAATGATATTTGTAGTGGAAAACATTAGAATATCTGTGATGGTTTGTATTGTTTTTTTCGTTCTTTTTCAGCAGGGCAGCCATATTAATTTGGCTAATTTCGGGCCAACATCTGGTCTTTATGATGGTTCTTAAGTCAGCTTTACACTGTGTGATTTCACGATTATTACATAAGACACGAGACAGAATTTCGTTGTCGTGAATCCCTGCTGAAAAAAAGAACAACAACAGAAACTCACAGAATTTGTAATGGATTGAACGGTCATAATGGGAATTGCCTTGGTTTTAATAGAAGCTGTAATGGTCCTTATGGATCTCTATTGGTAATTTGTTGCGTTCTGTTGGTGGCAGGTGGTCACCAACCCTGTTCCTGGAGATCAACAGGTTTACAGAGCGCCTCACCAGCCTCTCATTTTATTGTCTTGAATTTAATGAAACAAACAAACAAACAAAAAAATAAAAGATACAGCTTGTCATATTACAGAGAAACCAGAAAGCGTAAACTCCTCTGTCCTGAAGACGACTCAGTGTCGGAAAACTCAAAGTATTAGACCCGAGTGCGTTAATATAAACCTGTGATTATTCGCAGCTGCACTATTATCAGCACTGCTGTTATAGATAATGAATCAACATCAACACCTTCTAACCAATCAGAGTCCAGAATTCAACAGTGGTATGATATAATTGATACCAGTGTTCTGATGAGCGTAAGTGGTGGTACAATAGTGGTACTCATTAATCATATTATTTCCCATGTTCTCCTGTGGAAATATTTTTAACCTACAGTTAAGAAAAGCAGTGTATCATTACCCTTACTCAGATATCACATAGTGGAAAAAAAACCCTCAGACAGTCTTTGAGTGTGTGATTATACCAATTACTCTCACATGAGCTATTAAAAGCCCACAGGCAGGTTGTGTAATTTCACTGGTGTCTTCTTGGTCGTACAGTTCGCGTATAATTTGTTCATGAAAACTTCTTGTACGTGTCAATCTTTTTTGTTGTTGTTGGTATTTTGGTATTAGGAAGCTTAGAGCCTCACTGTTAATAGGATTCTAGGAATATAGTGCCTGGAGGATATAGGTCCCTAGAAAATGAAGTTTACAAAAAGGGAACACAGATTTCAGGCACCCTAGATGTATAAAGTACAGCAAGGAATGTATGGATCTGGAAGAAAATTGAAATAAGGTTGCAACATGATCTGTTGTAACCTTTTGGGAATTATTTCCACGACCTGGAGCGATGAAGTGAGGAAGATACCATGAAGATACCAAGGTATCATGAATACCCCGGCTTCCATAAAGCGAGTGCAAATAAACGAATGAATTAATGCGAAGCGAATAAATCAAGCTGTTTGTGATACTGCAATTGACACACAGCGTTAATTTAAAATGTAAATTTCACACACTGATTTGGGTCGCTCGCCGAGAGGAGCCTTTGAAACGCGCAGCACCTTTGGGTCTTTGCGTTGAATTGCCTGTTTGTTCGCATGCCATCTGATTAATTTAACATTTGTATACAGGTCACGCTAATCAGGATTATTTCCAGCACATGAACATGATTAGGAATCAGACTGGACTCTCAGACAGGGCTGGGATGGACGTGTCTAGTGCGGTTTGGAGGGAACGGTCAGAGTTAATCCAGCACAGCGTTAAAAAGATCACTGCTGGTTTAGCACAGCCTCGCTCACGTCGTCTTGGGCGTTCAGGAGGGCCGATCCACTTTATTACACTACTGCACGATCGAGGCATTTCTCAGTAGGAGCACACTCGACCATGACAGTAGGAACAACAGAGCACACAAACACTGAGTGACATGAAAGGTACTAAAAGTACTAAAGACAAATAGTGTAGAAGAAAAAGTGAGATAAATAAAAAGTAGATAGAGAGACAGAGAGAGAGAGAGAACATGAAGGATTTATGCAAATTTGACAGAAAAGTGGATATCCGTTGATCCGCTGAGCTAAGAGCCTAATCCACCAACCGCTTACCCCCAACCCCCCCCACCCCCATGTCTGTGTGTGAGAGAGATAAAAAAGAAAATACATAACTAAAGCACATCCAGTAGGCTATGTTACATGTCGCACACAGCCATCAGGCTAATATGGAGGAAAATGCTTTATTTGATTTAAAATATTAAATATTCTACACATAAAAAATTTTGTTAATGTACAAACAGGAACTGGTGTACATGTAAGGCTGATCTGGAAAAAAAAACATCTGTGCAAAACATTTATGTCTAGCGATAATGAAATGAAATAAATCATATGTATTTTAATGCTAATGAAATAGCCATCCATCCATTTTCTGTACCGCTTATCCTACACAGAGACATGGGGGAGCCCGGAGCCTATCCCAGGGGACTCGCGACACAAGGTGGGGGACACTTTGGATGTAGCGCCAACACATTGCAGGGTACAATCACACACACATTCACACACCATGGACAATTTGGAAATGCCAATCAGCCCTCAACGCGTTCCTTTGGACTGGGGGACGAAACCAGAGTACCTGGAGGAAACCCCTGAAGCACAGGGAGAACATGCAAATGGAAAAAGTCCAACGACAGTGTTTACGTGGGGAAAGTTCCTCGTAACCGGAGTCGAGTTTTGCTGCTGCTCGAGTTGATTTTCTAGGCTCGTCATTCAGGTTATGAAAATCAGCTGTGCGTCATTCTTGCATCCAAAGTTGCCAGATTATTGATCCATGGTTTTCCAGAACGTCCGACAGATGCTCGTTTCTATTCAGATCTGGGGAATTTGGAGGCAGAGTCAACAACTTGAAGTCTTGGTCATGTTCCTCAAACCGTTCCTGAATAATATTTGCAGTGTGTCAGGGCGCATTAATCTGCTGAAGAAGCCACCGCCATTAAGGAACACCGTTACCATGAAGAGGTGTACTCGGTCTGCTGTATTGTTTAGGTAGTTGGTACGTGTCAAATTAACACCCACATGAATGCCAGGATCCAAGGTTTCCCAGCAGAACATTACGCAGAGCATCACAATGGTAACACATGCACTGGCCATCCACATGATGTAAAAGAAAACGTGATCAGACCTGGCCACCTTCTTCTATTGCTCAGTGGTCCAGTTCTGATGCTCATGTGCCCATTGTAGGAGCTTTCAGTGGTGTACAGGGGGTCAGTATGGACACTCTGACCGGTCTGCAGCTACGCAGCTCCCATACGCAGCAAGTTGTGATGCATTCTGTGTTCTGACTCCTTTCTATCATAGCCAGCATGAACGTTTTCAGCAATTTGCCCTAAAGTAGCTCTTCTGTGGGATCAGACTTCGCTCCCCGCACTCATCAATGAGTCTTGAGTGCCCATGACCCTGCCAGCTGCCTTGGACCACTTTTGGTACGCCACAAGACCTACCCTTTTTCAGATACTCTGACCCAGTCGTCTAGCCATCACAATTTGGCCCTTGTCAGAGTTGCTCAGATACTTACTCTCGCCCATTTTTCCAGCTTCCAACACATCGACTTTGAGAACTGACTGTTCACTTACTGCCTAATATATCCCACCACTTGACAGGTGCCAATGTAACGAAATAACCAATGTTATTCACTTCGGCCATCTGGAGTTTTAATGTTACGGTTGATCAGTGTACATTGCTGCAGGAGTAGTCCTAGTTATAACCATCACATTGATCTCTGCACATTTGCTTGAACAAAATAGCACTTGATCCAGCGTGTCGTATTATCTTGCACTTTATTTAATTTTTTTACATCGTGCTCCGACAGTTACCAGTGCGCACAATTTAAGTCTGTACTTACATCTGAACAGCAACATGCGCAATCCTCAACGTACGCTTAAATCCGAATACGGCCTTCGGCAAGAACGTTCCTCTAGAAGTTATGCTTTCATCCCTGCTGCTTCCAGCCAATAACATAGCAGGTGGTGTAAAAAAAAAAAAAACAAACAAAAAAAACAAAACCAAACACTTTATAATAAATCTTCATGCAATGATGTAAATGGTTTCTGAAATGAAAGTGACAATGAAGGCAGGGCCAGAAAAAAAAAATCCTCTCAGAACAGCAGTGCGTGCATATTATTTTAATTACAAAGGTGAGGGACTTTCCATCTTCAGGAGGACCATTTGACACAGTAATGTGTGGCTAATGAAACATACTCATAACATACTGTGTGTGTGTGTAAAAAAATATTTTATTATACAGTGCATATGCGGGGCTGTGGTGTGCAAAGGTATCTTACAAAAATAAGAGCTGAAATAGTTTGTTCCTGAAAGGCAGCAATGAAAAGGGTCTCAATAAAAATAATAAGAATTCTATCGTTATTAATGTCTTAATTAAAATAACGCTGCATTATGAAATATAAGTCTTCATGCAGCAGGCTGTAAGAAACAGGTATTATATACACAAACAGAATAAAATATGAATTTATAAAGGGATTACATAAGCTGAGGAGAACGTTTGCTTTCGGAAGATTAGTTCACTAACTCCAGAGTGACCCCTGTTGTTGGGATCTGTCAAACACTTCCAAAAACGCCACACGTTTCATATTTAAAACGCAAGTTTAATTCACCAGTAAAGTTCATTTCAATCAAGTATCATGACCTGCCTATTTACATATGAAGGAGGAAATGCTAATCCACTCCTCTACAAAGCCTAAAAGTACATGATATAATGAAGAAAGAACGTATTAAAATGTTTCAAGAAAATAATAAACGCTTAAAGACATGGTTTCAACAAACAACGAGTGCTTCGAGACTTTTTTTTCCTTCTTCTCAACATTGTAATCTTTTAAAAATGCTGCACGTGTTTTTCTTTAGATAGACGGCAAACGTAAAATCAAAATGCAACCGACATCGAGATATTATGAATAATTTAGATACTTTTAGATGTGTTTATCATTAAAATTGGTGGACTCGGACTCTCCACATGATATAATAAAAATCTTATAGTTTTAAAAGAATAACGGTCCACGTTTAAAATGACAACCTTCATAGAGGTGCCAAAATACCATGCAAAAAACTAAAACAAAAAAAAAACAACAAAAAAAAAGATGGTAAATACACCTGTGGGATAATCTCTATTTGAATGGTTCTAAGTTAGAGCCAGTTAGAGCAGAGTCCATGAGGTCATCATCCTCAGTGTGCATGTATACAGGACTCGGTCGAGAGGCACGCTCGGAGCTGAGCAAAGATATAGAGGGTTCTGAGGAGGACAGAGGAGACCTGGACCAGCTGTCTGCCTTCAGTGGGTGTGAAGAGGGACCACAGGACATTGTTGATTTCTTCTTCTCCTTGTCTCGATCCCTGTCCCTGTCCCTCTCCCGCTCTCTTTCTTTCTGCTTTTTCTTTTCTTTTTTGTGCTTCTTGTGTTTCTCTCCGATGCTGACCGACATGTAGTCCTGGGGTGGTTGTAGTGGCCTCATGCTCTGATCATCGTCAGAGCTGGGGCTGTTCTGATGGGATTTCTCTGCCACTGAACTGCTTCCAGACTCGCTCTCACTGTCTGGGAACAGAGGTGTGTATCCAGGCGAACGGCTGTGGCTTGGGGAACTGCGGTCGTGCTTTGGTGTTGAGCCACTGAAAAGAGGAGATGCTTTCAAGCCTGAATGCTGGGGGCGCATGGAACCTTCTGCTGATCCGTCACCAGGCTTCTGGAGAGTTACTTTGGACTTGATGCTTGGAGAACCGCCGTCAGGTTTGCTTATGATAATCTTGGCCACACCAGTGCTGCACACTCCACTACCTTTTGGGTCCATCATCTTTTTATCGCCAGAGTTCCCCGTTGAAAGAGATCCCTTGGATTTCCCTTCTTTTTCAACCTTGTCTCGCTTTGGAGGACCAACATTTGGAGGTACCCCCCCACCTCCACTCCCTGTAGTGCTGCCACCACCTCCTCCCCCACCTTCACACTCCTCCCCACCAATGCCGCCACTACCCACACTCTTTAGCTTGTCTATGACTGCTGTAAGGGAAGGCTTTTTGTTTCGGCTAGGGGACTTTCCCTTGGCATTGGGGTTGTTCCCACCACCTCCTCCTCCACCACCACCACCACTTCCTCCACCACCCCCACCACCACTTCCCCCATATTGTGATTGACCACCGGAGGAAAATGACATAGAGCCTGACGAAGAGGAGGTAGTACATGAGGTGGAAGAACCAGAGGAAGAACCACTTCCTAACTGTTTCTGGGAACTCATCCCACCACCAGAAGAGGATTTTGACCCCCCTGAACTCCCACTTCCAGAACCAATTGGTGACTTAGCTTTTGAGGATGGTGGCGTTCCCGGAACCTGTCCTTGCTGAAGTTTCATTGGGGAGGAAAGCTTGTCAGAACTCCCAGACCGAGAATGTGAAGGAGAGATGTTAGCCTTAATGCTAGGGTTTATCAGTGATCCAGGCGGCTTACCTCCTTGGGGCCTCATTTTATTCCCACTAACTGCTCCACTGCTGCCACTGCTACCTGAACCTGACATACCATGCTTGGTGATCGGAGAAGAGCCTGGCTTGCCTGAACCCATACCAAGGGAAGAGCTTTTGGACTGAGGGGGCATGCCACTCCCACTTCCTCCTGTACTTGGTGGCTTAGAACTGTTACTTTGTCCCATGGACCCTTCCATCTTGCTGGTCTTTATTTTTCCTGAAGATGAAGAGGAGTGGGAATGGTGGCCTTTGCTGCTGCTTGTGCCACCTGCACCACCAGTACTTACAGCTGCTGAACTGCTTGACGTATAACCACTATGAGAAGATGTTTTCCCCCCAGTTAAGGTTTTGGGGATTTGTATTGTGATTTTAGGTATAGGTGGGGTGGCACCTCCCGGTGGGGTCTGAGATCGACCAGAGCTGCCTGGGGATTTGGATCCACCTCCACTCATCGATCCTCCAGAACTGACGCTCCCACTCGGAGGAGTATAGGGTCGACCCCCAGAGCTGTGTGAGGGAGACTTGCCTTCTGGATCAAGCTTTTTACGCTTGGGTGGCTTTTCTTTTGATTTTCCCTCACTAGAAGGTGTGCGACTGCGCTTCAACTGCTTTGCTTCAGAAGAGCCTGTTCCTCCCATCAGCATCCCAGAGTTACCTCCCCCATTATCCTCCTTCGGTCTCATCTGCTGCTGTTTGACCTTCACTTCACTACTTTTAAAGTCACTGCTAAGTCCTGCCATGCCCATCATGAGTGGACTCTGTCCACCACCTCCATGAGAATGTGAATCACCCAAATCTGGCCCTGGGCCTAGCAAAGGTTTTCCTCCTCCACTGTTCCCACTAAAAACCATGCTAACATCAAAAGGGTCCTTTAGAGAGGCATCAGGTGTGTTACGGCCATGTGACATTGGATTCTGAGGGGTGCCCGAGGGTGTGTTCTGCTGACTTCCACCACTGAAGTTCTTCACAAGGTCAAGATCTGGCTCTGGACTGGGTGAACTGTCAAAGTAACTTGTATGTGGGAATGTTCCCTGACCAGGCAGCAACTCAGGGTTGAAGTCTGTATCTGGGAAGAAATTACTCGAGGAGGCATCACTATTTGGCGTAGCTGCAGTAGTGGCCTCTGCGATCAGATCTGCTGGATCTGTGTAAGTGTTTTCATTGCTGTTGGCATTAAATAGGTCGGCCTCAAACACGGCACTTCCCTGACCTGAGCTAGAGGAATCCCTTAGTGGAGTGTCTAGGGAACCTCCTTCTTCCCCACCCATGTGATGCTGCCCATGGCTGCCGCCGCTCCCTTTGGTGGCTGGATCAGGAATATCAGACAGAATGTCATTAATGTCAGGACCAATACTTTCAGAGCTAGAGAGGCGCGCCATGCGAGGTATGGATCCTGACGGCTGTGACTGAGCTTGTGTCTGAGACTGGCCGTGCGACTGCGGGTGGTATGACATTCCAGGACCCGATGGTGGGGTCCCACACTGGCTTGGAGCTGGGGTGATACTGTGAGGAGTGTCCAACCCATCACCTGGAAGATTGACATCAAAAATGGGATTCTGTGAGGCATCAACATCCATGGAAAAAAGCTCACGATGGAAATCATCTTCAGTGGGCTGGTGTGTGTGATGGTGCTGATGACTTATGTTTCCCAACTGCTGTTGCTGGGATTGCTGTTTCATTCCCATCCCTCCCCCTACTCCCATCACACCCTTATCGGTGCCCCTTGGTCGCTTCTTCTTGCCTTTGGTGCCTCCTCCAGGACACTGCTGACCCTGGCTGTCTGTGCGAGGAGAACCAGAAGAGTTTTGTCTCTCCAGAGGGCTGCTGCCATACAGGGCAGCAAAGTCCTGTGAGGGGTTGTCCTTCAACAAGTTCATCAGCATGGGATGGTTTTTGGTATTGCTAGCAGGTGAGGTGGTCGGTGGTGGGGTCAGGTGTGGCTGCGAGCCGGCAGAGCCCTGGGGAGTGGGACTGGACCCTACACTTCCGGTTATCTTAAGAAGGCTTGTGAGTATTGGGTTCTGAGTCACCTTGTTAAAATCATCCGAACCATGGCTGTGCTGTAGCGGGAGCTGCTGCTGTAGCTGCTGCTGACTTCCTATCTGCCCCATAGTGTCCACAACTGAACTTCCCTGGTGGCTCATGTTGAAAAGGGAGCTTATTACACCTGGGAATGGCCCCAAATTCCCACCACTACTGCTTCCTGTGGGTGTAGTAGCACCCCCTACACCAGGCATGCCCACAGTGTTGCTTCCATCAGGTCCTGCACCCATTCCCATGTAACCAGGGCTACCAGTGGGCGGGAGGTTCTTTTTCACCATTATCTCCACAGTTTCAGCTATTAGTGATAAGGCTGGGGTGTCTGCCTGAATCGTCTCTGCCTTGCGACGGATAGCTCGCATTGTCACCGGGATGGACATGCATCTGAGGAAGAAAAAGTTAACACATTACATACATACACACACACACACACACACGTATACATACATACATACATACATACATACATACACACACATATACACACATATATATATATATATACACACATATACATATATACACATATACATATATACATATATACACATATACATATATACACATAAAAAAAAAAAACACACACACACACAAACATAGCATTTAAAATTAATTTCATTTCAACTATCTAACGGTGATGATCAGCAGATCATGTTCCGAATACATCGTGCCCATACGCATACCTGAGGTAATTTATTTGCTTGGAAGTTATTACTTGGTGTTCTATGACAAGTTAAAATGTAACACGAGCACACTTACCGCTGAACCACCTTGGTAATGAATTCATCTGTGCAGATCAAAGCATCAGACAAACCCTTATACAGCTTGCAAGCTACCTGCCGTGAGTCGATTACCTCCATTACAACTGAGAGACAGACAGAGATGGACAGACCGGGAGAGAGAAACGCAGACAGAATATTTGAAGAAGAGCTCAATCACTCGGACTTGAAACTCTGAAACTGGATTAAAATGAATCCTCACCACAGACGAGAGACTCATTGACAGGATGCTGGAAGGAGACACTGAAGCTGGAGTCGGTCAGTGGACAGACCTCGAACTGCAGCAGCCCAGGGGCATCTACAGAAATGACAGCATCACATATTATAACATGAATTACAGTTCATTTCTGACACTGTTTTATATGTGTAACATGCATTCGTGTGCAGAGTTAGACAGAACCTGAGTCAAAGCATTCACTGTTGTCGCTAACTACATTCATACATCAAGATTCATATATTCATGTATTCTGGAACATCAAAAGGCGCTCGAGTCGAGGGAGAGATGCAGCACCATTGTGATAAAATCAGCTGTAACTCTCTTTATGTTATGTCAGCGAGCACAGTCGTTAAAAATGACTGCAAGGTGCCATGTGCACACACAAGGGCTTTCACAAGCGTGTTGCGGTGTAGAGAGCGTGTACTGTTGCCTGAGAGCACTTCTTTTCTGTGAGCACAAAATAATAATAATAATAACAATAATAATAATAATAATAATAATAATAATAATGAATAAATAAAAGGTAAAGTAAAAAAATTAAATAACCCATATTGCATTCACCCCCATTGATCATATGTGGTAACTGTCTGCTCATATGGGTCGACTGTCTGCTCATATAGGGCGACTGCTCACACGGGGCGACTGCTCACACGGGGTAAGGGATAACTGCAGGATTGTATGGGGTAACAGTCTGACCGAATGGGGTAACTGTCATATACCATATATATAATATGCAGAATTTTCAGGAGTGTGAAGTCACATTAAAGAGTTGACCAGTCCAAGTCGGTGATTAACTACATATGCACATAACTTTTTTTTGTCTGGTTCTCAGGGGAGCACTTGGAGATTTTGTATAGTACTCACCCCTACAGTGGTCCCTCCCATAGGTCTGACTAAGCGTCAACCTCCTCACTATCTTCCATTTCAATTATAGTACATGATGATGAACTTCCTGCTTCCTGGATGGTGGAAGATGCTAGGAGCACTTCCCTGAGTGCATCTGCGATGGGCTGTTTGCATCCATAGGTCTACAGCTGGCTTTGGGTCAAATGTTTCCGTAGTCATCTTTGACAAGTGGATGCGCACCAGGGCTCAGAGACGAGTACGTGATAGATGGGATCTGTACTTTTTATTTTATTTTATTTTTTTTATCTTTTAATCTTTTTTAATCTTTTATCTTTTTTATTTTTTAATCCCTCTCACAAGCTGCATTGCTCAAAGGAAGAGTAAAGGACAACTTAAGTACCTTGTTTTGGAGCAACGATTTGGATTGCTTGTATTCAACTACCTTGAATAAAATCATACGCAGAGGACGCTGCCAAGCGTTTTCCTGCTTGCTTTAAACGCGTCCATTCTCTTACAGTTAAAGAGGCAACCTGGCCTCATATTTAACAGAGAACGGTGCTGTGAAGGTCTTGAACGGCATATCTTGCACCACATTTGACGTTGTGCTCATCGTCGCATTCGAGCCATGGCACTTCTTGAAGCCATTTCTCAGTGAAAACTCTTTTTTTCCTTTCTTCTAAGATGGTGGAATACCAAAGAGGTTGCTATATGTCTGTTGTTTTTTTGGACATCTCTCACAGTATGTTACAGTTAGTCGATCCAAGATGATGACTGTGCATTTACAGCTATCGGTACGCAAATGAGTGGTCTAAGCTACAGTTAACCCTATGCATTAATTTTTTTCCCCGGTCATGCATGCACACCGCTGTAAATAAAATCCGCGGCATCACACTCACCTTCCTTTATGTAGGTCTTTTTGACGCAGCTGCCGATCAGCGTGTTATAAGCTGCTTGGTGCCGTATGATGTCCAGCAGAGTGGGCACGTGAGCAGGGTGTCGAAAGGGGATTTTGGAGACCAGCGCTCCCTGCAGAGATTTCCCATCCTGCACTGGGGCATCTCCATTCAGAAAGTAGCAGTGCTGCTGTCCTGGCAGAGACTTGACAAAATAACGTCAACGGTTAAACACTGTAAGGTACATAGGAGCGTCGTTTTACAAAAAATAAAATAAAACACAGCCACTTCTATCACCTACAACACACAAGCGTGCAATCGCTGGTTTGAAAAGGGAGCAGCCAGTGACATAAATAATTGGTCCAGGGAACAAATACCTGCCGTGTTGCTCAAATAGTAGCGTCAGCTTTCATTTCCTGATGTGTTATACAACCTTTTGTTTGAACCAACCCACTTTTTCAAGTGATCAAAGAGTTTCTTGCTGCGCAGGTGTGCCCTGTATGACTTATTAAACGACTAATAGCTCTGAAATGTCTGAAAAGGTTTGAGCCCTGGGTTTCACATGTGAAGACTGCATTTGCTGTTAAAAAAGGACAAACCAGTATGAAGACCAGAGAGCTGTCTATTGGAGAAAAGCGAGCCATTTTGAAGCTGAGGAAAAAAATAAAGAGGGGAAAAATCTTTCAGAGCCATTGAACGTAGCTAATACAACAATTTGGAATGTTCTGAAAAAGGAAAGAAACCACCGTTTTACAAACAACCAGACATCAAAACAACAGTTAATGAAAGAAAGGGCTACGCAAGCAAATTTTTAAACGTTATTTACTTGCACAATATCTTTTCTTTTGCTCACCTATAGTTTGGGTGGTTTGCCACCAAAGGTGCCATGTTCCAAGTTGTTTACCACATCTAGATGCACATATAAGGAAATAAAAGCTGAACCTCTGATCAGTCATCTCATTTATCTTCGATCTCAAAGAGAAACGTCTTTAACGTTTAGCGAAAATAAATAAATTGGCCTCGCCGTTCCGATACTTTCAGACGGGACGGTATTTGAGACGAAACGACACGATGGCAACGTTGGTGCGTAACCGTAGCGCTCTTCCTGTGTTTCCGGCAATATTTCACGCATCGCCAAATAATCCGTCTTGATTTTAATTCATAAGTTGTCGATGGATGTCAATTCCGTCTCGGTCAAACTTCTGGCACGTTGCTTTTGACTGCGGTCTTACGTTCAAACGTTTACACAGATATTACTCACCGCGTAAAATCTCATGGACCTGGTCGATGCTGGAGCGTTGCCGCAGTCTTCTTCGCTGAGCTGACTTTTAACGATGAGGTCATACAGTGGGGACAACGCAGGAACCGACTCAAACACTGGGATACCTAGAACAAAGGACACGACACCGTTTTCTCCTTCTCCTGAATGCAGAACTGTGGATTCCATCTTATTCTGCTACATATGACGTCTCATTATATACACATGGAGACACTACGAAGAAAAGTATAGCTCGGAAAGAAGTAGAAGAAGAGATTGCTGTGTGTGGTGTGATCAACACGTTATACTGAACTGGTTGATGTAAGCGCGCATTACTTGTTAGCCAAAGAAGCAAATTTAGAGAGGAAAACGAGAGTAGATCTGAGCGTACAGAACGATTCTGCGTCTGATTCGTGAAACCGATGTTGGAACAGGTGACTGACAGGTGGTTTCTTGTTACCCAGGTGTGTCCTGTTATGATTGATTGTTTAAGCAATAACACCGCGGAATGTCTAATTCTTGGTTTAGCCTTCGGTTTCACGTGCATTGATAAACCAACATGAAGATCGTAAAGAAGTCTACGGGAGAAGAAAAGGCAAGCCATTTTGAAGTTGAGAAAGGATGTTTTTCCCAGTTCGTTCGTTCGTTCGTTCTCTCTCTCTCACCGGTAACGTTGCCCATTTTGTGAATGAAGGACAGCGAGAAGGGCATGGGCCGCTTCATCTTCAGGAAGAAACACGCTGGCAAGTCTACACAGTTAGAGTTCGATGCTGGAGAAAATGTCGGAGTCCTACGATGAAGGTAAAAAAAAAAAAAAATAAATAAAATAAAAAGTCCATCACACAAAAGAGACAAAAGCTTAGCAGGCACGGTCACGTTATAAACAAATGAAGATTTTACCCTTTATTATCCACTGGGTGAGATCCGGTGATGAGAGGAGCGATGGGAAGCTTGTAGACAGATGACGTTCCCTCCACGGTCACGGACACGCCCACTCCGAGAGAACGAGGGACTAAAAATAAAATAAAATAAATAAACCGACGTGAGAAGTTTAAATCGCTTGGCACACATATCATAAATGAAACACGGCAGAATAAATTAGTGCAAGGTAAGAAAATAAAAGTACTAATTAAATGCTACATAACAGCTCACAGGTCGTGTCGGTGAAGTTGAGCTGAGCGCCGTTTCCTTCCTCAAAAATGTCGTAAGGCGAGACGTAGCACTGCAGGGACAGAAGATGGCCGCCGCTCCTCGGCGTGAGCAGACCCACGCCGCCGTGCAGGATCGTCTCCACTGTGTTCGCCTTCGTGGCTATCCTGCGAGGAATGAGAAACCGCTGCTGTTTAAGGTCATCCTGTCGTAGTTTTTTTTTTTTTTTTTCTGTGAAATTCTTATACTGATAACTTTTCACACACACCTGAACATGTGCATCATCTTAGTAAGGTCCAGCTCCAGGGACTGCAGGGCCAGGTACATCTTAGTCTTCAGTTTGCTTTATGAGGAAAAAAAAAATCATTAATTATGCGAGATTATTATTATTATTATTACGCTTGAAGATCTTATAAACGTTAGCGACGACTCACTTGTCTCCAGGAAGCTTGTACAGGTTCACGAGCCCTTTCAGGTGTTTGGAGAACTCCTCGAAGTTTTTCTCTCTATGAGATACACATGTGATGATATAGCAATAAAGCATCAACATGTGTGTGTGCGCGCTTGTCCAAAATTATGTGATGGTGTGCGTGCCTAAGTGTTTAATGCTCCTTACCTCAGATGCTGTATGAGCTCGGGACAACTCTACAGGAGAGAAAAGTCGAGTTCAGTTTATCGGCATGGAGCGTTCTCTTCATCACACTGTCTGAACATTAAGGGCTTAAAGCAGCAGTCTGTAACAGCTGCAGTCTGTGCTGAAAATAGTGTTTACTAGTATATATGCTTCCTTGTGCGTTTAAGGAAAAGAGGTGGAGGTGTTCAAGGGAACGAGCCAGATACGATTTAGATTAAACGTAAACGATTTTACGATTTAGATAAAACGTACAGACGCTTTGAACAGAACAGACAAACACTTTAATTGAGAAGGAAATGTTTCTGACTCTAATGTTTCTATCAGAATTATGAACTTAAAGTCTCTTAAAGCCCCCCCATCTCTCCATCTCCCTCTCTCCATCTCCACTCATCACTTTCTCTCTCATCCATCTTTTGTTCTCGTTTCCTCTTTTTCTCTCGCTCCCCTCATCTGTATCAGTTTCTCTCTGTCTCTCTAACCCCATCTTCCTTCCTTTCTTGCTCTCTCTCTCTCTCCCCCTATCGCACCATCTCCCTCTCTCTCCCCACATCTCCCATTGCCTCTTTCTCCATAAGTGTCGCCCTCCCATCATCCCAAATCTCTCTCACACCTTGTATCTCTTCCCATCTATCTCTTGGTTCTCTCCCCCGTGTCTTGCTATGAATCCCCTCTGTGTGTCTCTTTCTCTCCTAGTAATCTTTCCAATCTCTGTCTCTCTCTTTCTCTCCTAGTACCTTTCCCACCTCTCGGTCTCAACTAGTACCTTTCACATCTCTCTGTCTCTCTCCCCGTCTCTCTTTCTCTCCTAGTACCTTTCCCACCTCTCTGTCTCAACTAGTACCTTTCACATCTCTCTGTCTCTCTCCCCGTCTCTCTTTCTATCCTAGTACCTTTCCCACCTCTCTGTCTCAACTAGTACCTTTCACATCTCTCTGTCTCTCTCCCCGTCTCTCTCTCTCCTAGTACCTTTCCCACCTAGTACCTTTCACATCTCTCTGTCTCTCTCCCCGTCTCTCTTTCTCTCCGAGTAATCTTTCCCATCTCTGTCTCTCTCTCTCCCAGTATCTTTCCTGTCTCTCTCTCTCTCTCTCTCCTAGTATCTTTCCCGTCTCTCTCTCCCCGTCCCTTTCCCATCTCTCTGTCTCTCTTCTAGTACCTTTCCCATCCCTCTCTCCTGTCTCTCCCTCTGTCTCACTTTCTCTCCTAGTACCTTTCCCATCTCTGTCTCTCTCTCCCCATCTCTCTTTCTCTCCTAGTACCTTTCCCATCCCTCTCTCCTGTCTCTCCCTCTGTCTCTCCTAGTATCTTTCCCGTCTCTCTCTCCCCGTCTCTCTCTCCTAGTACCATTCCCATCTCTCTCTCCCCATCTCTCTTTCTCTCCTAGTACCATTCCCATCTCTCTCCCCCCATCTCTCTTTCTCTCCTAGTACCTTTCCCATCTCTCTTTCTCTCCTAGTACCTTTCCCATCTCTGTCTCTCTCTCCTAGTATCTTTCCTGTCTCTCTCTCTCCTAGTATCTTTCCTGTCTCTTTCTCTCCTAGTATCTTTCCTGTCTCTCTCTCCCCGTCTCTCTCTCCTAGTACCTTTCCCATCCCTCTCTCCCTCTGTCTCTCTTTCTCTCCTAGTACATTTCCCATCTCTCTGTCTCTCTTTCTCTCCTAGTACCTTTCCCATCCCTCTCTCCTGTCTCTCCTAGTAACTTTCCCATCTCTGTCTCTCTCCCCCCATCTCTCTCTCTCTCTCCTAGTACCTTTCCCATCCCTCTGTCTCTCTCCCCATCTATCTCCTAATATCATTCCCATCTCTCTCTCCCCCCGACCACATCTGTTTCCCCGAACTCTCTCTGTTACTCTCTGCCCATTTCTCCCCGCCTCGCTCGCTCACCGCGGGGTTTTCTCCGTGATGAGCCACTTTAACGTCGATCAGCTGGCCCACAGAGTCAAGCTGCACTTCCACGTAGAACATGTCAGAGGTGATGTAGCACTCCGTCTCGGAGGGACTCAGGTGTGACCCCAACCTGCAGGACGAACAACAAACCCAGAGCAACACTGCATCATCATGCGACAGGACTGTGCGACGTCACCGGCCATGTCGCAGCGCATGAGCGGTGACAATGTCACAGGGACACTCACATGTTCTGACGGGCAATGGACTCCAGGCGATCAGTCATAGACGCCAGCGAGGACACTGTAACGATAAGACACGCATCAGAGGGTGCGGTGGATCAACGGGACACGCCCCGCCCTCAGCAGTTTTAACATAAACCAAAGATTTAAAGCAGCTACACTACTGTTAGAGATGCTGCTGATGAAAATTCTGACTAATCTGAATCCGGAAACGCGACGACGATGCTCTGACAAGCGTGGACCATGTCGAACGATGATCGGCATAGTGCTCTCACCTTTAAGTGCCCTCTGAAGCGTCTCTAAACAGTTGAGCAGGAGCTGGTGGCCAGCCGAGTTCATCACACCACGCTTCTCCTACACACATACAGATAACTTTTTAAAGATTTAGTCAGTACAAACCTGTGCTTATACACAGATGAACATCTTACAGTTTTGACTTAACAGAACAGTTATGACTTCAACCCGCACACACACACCATGGCTGTGCGGACGACTTTGCTGGTTTCCTGCCATGGCCGTGAGGCGTTGTGTTTGCTGTGCAGCCTCTCCAGCAGAGCAGAAACACGACTCTGCTTCTCCGCTTCTGCAAACACAGGTGGAAAATCTCACAAGCCGCTCCATAATAACGACGAATCCTCTATAAGTATACTTCAACACGCATGATGATGATTATAAGCCCTAGAGGTTGACCGATTGATCGTTTTTTTGGGAATAGTTATCAGCAAAAATCCACACCAGTCCAGACATAAACTATCCCTGATGTTTATAACGAGGATAAAACGTCCCACACAGAACTGTCTACGTCATTCAGTGCTGTATAATAGCTCTATCCTGTATAGTGAATATGCTCTATATAGAATAATAATGTTGTTGTTGTTTTGTTGTTACACATAATATGAAACAACAGCTTTACTGTGTGTAGTGTGTACAATATTATTAATAATAATAATAATAATTATTATTATTATTAATAATACTCATTTAGGCGTCACAGCTCGACTATAAAGAGCCGTTCAAAACAAAAACATCTCCCTGACTCTGATGCTAATGCTAGTTGAGTTAGCAGTCACGTAACAAAGATATGTTCTATTTGCCGCACAGCCGCTTAACAATTCAGTCAATGGATGTAAGATGTAAAGACATCGTTTGTGCTTCTTACCGGTGCCTTCCTCTACTTTGACCCGGTCCAAAACGGCTTCTCTGGCAGGACTGCCGCTTCGTAGCGCCGCCGCCGCTGCCGCCGACGCCATCTTCCTTGTTAAAAGCGTCGCGCTTCTGATGACGCGACACGCAGGACGTGTTCCGTCGCGTTGTTTTTGACGTGGCCTTTCCTACGTCGGTTGCTAAACACGAACATACAATAATAAAAACGATTCTTTAACCGTCCTATTGTGTTGGAATTATATATATATATATATATATATATATATATATATATATATATATATATATATATATATATATATATATATATATATATATATATATATATAGAGAGAGAGAGAGAGAGAGAGAGAGAGAGAGAGATAAGTTACATCCATTACACAAACATAACAATGAACAGCTTAAAAGTGTAAACCTTTATTAAGCCATAAGAAGAAATATTTGCATATGCATGAGCCTGAATGAGGAAAGTCATTAAAAAGTCATTAAAGAGATAAAAGAGAGATTAACCAGTATTTCAGACATCTCAAATGTGGAAATGGGTCAAATTGACCCGTGATGTAATGGCAGGGTTAAGCAAGAGTGTGGGGTGAGACAGGGGTCCAACGTCTTTATCAGGGAATTAGCTACAGTTCAATGCTGGAGAACTCCACAGCCCCAGGTCTCACTGTCCACGACACAGACGTCAGGTTCCTGGTCTATGCAGATGATGTAGTCTCAGAGAGCTTGTAGCAGAAGCTTTGCATCCTAGAAATGCACTCTCTCAGTGACCTAGAGCAAATCCAGCACCATGGTGTTCCAGAACACACATCACTTCACGTTGGGTAACACATGGCTCCATCGGAAAACATCATACACTTACCTCGGTGTAACATATCACAATACAAAAGTAATGTAATCGGATTATTTTTTGGATTACTTCAAAGTCACGTATGTAAATAAAGTCGAGAGAAAAGCAATATGATCGAAAATACTTCAATTTAGAGCTTATTTTAGAGCTTAAAAACATGTTCAGTCTTTGGATTTGTTTTTAATTAATTAAATAAATAAAATATCACTGTCCCTGATGCGGGTAACATTACATCACAAAAGTTAGGTTGACCATAATCTGGTTTTCCATAAAGAATGTCCATGGAATAAAATAAAATATTAGATGCCACAAGTGTACCTTCTGATATCATTTACACATCTGAATGGCCATGTAATATGAAGCAATGTCCATCCATCCACCTTCTATACCGCTTACTCCTCTTCAGGGTTGCGGGGGAACCTGGAGTCTATCCCAGGGAGCATCGGGCACCAGGTGGGGTACACCCTGGACAGGGTGCCAATCCATCGCAGGGCACAATCACATACACACTCACACACCCATTCATACACTACGGACACTTTGCACACGCCAATCAGCCTACCATACATGTCTTTGGACTGGGGGAGGAAACCGGAGTACCCGGAGGAAACTATTTGGCCAATAGTAGCTCCAAGTCTTTTTATAATTGAACAATTGGTGTGCGAGAAGGCGGGAATTACAGAGAGGGCTTAAAGAGATGCAAACATGTGCACACATGATGAGCTGGTGACATCCAGCGACACGAGCGACAACTACCATTAGCGACTAGATGTGGGTGTGTCCAGCGACTCTAAACTAATTGGCGCTTGTGTGTTTGACGCAGATATATGGCCGCGATGGCAAAGAGCACACGCTGCTTCTCCTTCATCTCATAGGATATGATGTATATATACACTGGTGGATTTGATATAAGATCACGCTCCCTCCAGTATGTTTAATTTTATTGGCAAGAAAACTGGCTTGTTGGAATGCTACGTCCCTCAGCCATGTTACTATGGCAACGCATAGTCGGACCGTTTATTGGCAACTTCATAGTACAGTGACCGGCAACTTGCAGAGATAAAATCACTGTATGTGTGAACGTACCTTTAGAAAATAAGCACATCATAATGAAATTAAAGCCGGATCCCGGACATTTTCTCAAATTTAGAATTAGGTCACCCTAACAAAACCATTTCAGAGAACAATTTGTGTTAATTTCTACCAAATAAACTGCACCAGGAGGTTGCTCTCCTCTGTATCCCTCTGTCTCTCTTTCACTCCTAGTATCTTTCCCATCTCTCTGTCTCTCCCTCTGTATCCTTCTCTGTCTCTCTTTCTCTCCTAGTACCTTTCCCATCTCTCTCTGTCTCTCTCCCCTATCTCTCCCTCTGTTTCCCTCCCTGTCTCCCTCCTAATGTCTTTCCCATCTCTCTCTGTCTCTCTACATCCTTCTCTGTCTCTCTTTCTCTCCTAGTACCTTTCCCATCTCTCTCTGTCTCTCTCCCCTATCTCTCCCTCTGTTTCCCTCTCTGTCTCCCTCCTAATGTCTTTCCCATCTCTCTCTGTCTCTCTACATCCTTCTCTGTCTATCTTTCTCTCCTAGTATCTTTCCCATCTCTCTCTGTCCAAAATGACTTTTGCTTTTCAAGAGTCTCTGTCTTCAAGTCCAAGTCAAGTCTCGAGTCAGTTGTTCACGAGTCCAAGTCAAGTCACAGGTCTTTTTTTTTTTTTTTTTTGCGACAAGTGCGACTCGAGTCCAAGTCGTAGACTCGAGTTTCCATTGCTGGTGCCCATGGGCATGAGCAACTTGCACATCTGTGAGGGCACCATCAATGCAGAAAGATATATACACATTTTGGCACAAACCACATTCTGCCCAGATTTCAAGCGCATGGTTGCGTAAGCAGAGAGTGCATGGTGTTAGCATGACCCGTCTGCAGTCCTGTCCTGTCTCCGACCTGTCTTTTTGAGAATGATAGTACAAGCTTGACACACCTATTTTTGGGCAGTTTCTCCCATTCTTCTTTGCAGGACCTCTCAAGCTCCATCAGGTTGGATGGGGAGCGTCGGTGCACAGCCATTTTCAGATCTCTCCAGAGATGTTCAATCGGGTTCAAGTCTGTGCTCTGGCTGGGACACTCAAGGACATTCACAGTTGTCCTGTAGTCACTCCTTTGTTATCTTGGCTGTGTGCTTAGGGTCGTTGTCCTGTTGGAAGATGAACCTTCGCCCCAGACTGAGGTCCAGAGCGCTCTGGAGCAGGTTTTCATCAAGGATGTCTTCGTACATTGCTGCATTCATCTTTCCCTCGATCCTGACTACTCTCCCAGTTCCTGCCGCTGAAAAACATCCCCACAGCATGATGATGCCACCACCATGCTTCACTGTAGGGATGGTATTGGCCAGGTGATGAGTGGTACCTGGTCTCCTCCAGACATGACGCTTGCCATTTAGGCCAAAGATTTCAGTCTTTGTCTTGGTCTTGGTCTGGGAGTTCTTCAGGTGCCTTTTGGCAAACTCCAGGCGGGCTGTCATGTGCCTTTTACTGAGGAGTGGCTTCCGTCTGGCCATTCTACCATACAGGCCTGATTGGTGGAGTGCTGTAGAGATGGTTGTTCTTCTGGAAGGTTCTCCTCTCTCCACAGAGACACGCTGGAGCTCTGTCAGAGTGACCATCGGGTTTTTCATTCAACTTCTTCCATTTACAGATGATGGAGGCCGCTGTGCTCATTGGGACCTTCAATGCTGCAGAAATGTTTTTGTGTCCTTCCCCAGATCTGTGCCTCGATACAATCCTGTCTTGGAGGTCTACAGACAATTCCTTGCACTTCATGGCTTGGTTTGTGCTCTGACATGCATTGTTAACTGTGGGACCTTATATAGACAGGTGTGTGCCTTTCCAAATCATGTCCAATCAACTGAATTTACCACAGGTGGACTCCAATCAAGTTGTAGAAACATCTGAAGGATGATCAGTGGAAACAGGATGCACCTGAGCTCAATTTTGAGTGTCATGGCAAAGGCTGTGAATACTTATGTACATGTGCTTTTTTTTAATTTTTAATAAATTTGCAAAGATTTCAAACAAACTTCTTTCACGTTGTCATTATGGGGTATTGTTTGTAGAATTTTGAGGAAAATAATGAATTGAATCCATTGTGGAATAAGGCTGTAACATAACAAAATGTGGAGAGAGTGAAGCGCTGTGAATACTTTCCGGATGCACTGTAAAGCAATGAAGGCCCTGTACAGTTGCTCAGTTGAAGAAATGCATAATGGATAAATGGGGGAAAATTCCGCTTGCTAAACTTAACCAACTGGTGTCTTCACTTCAGCTCCCAAACACTTAATAAGAGTTATTAAAAGAAAAGGTGATGTTACATAGCGGTAAACAGTCAACTGTCCGAACTCTTTTGGAGTGTGTTGCAGTCATCAGATTTGAAATGAGTGTATATTTTCAAAATAAGTTCAGTTCACAAAGGGTGAATTTTTTTCACTCCTTGTGTTCCTGAGATCTATATATATATATATATATATTTTTAAAAAAAGAATAATTCTGGATAATTAGACTCTTGCTTTTACTTTATAGCGTTTCCAAACACACACACACACACACACACACACACACACACACACACACACAAACCAGGTGGATGCAGAAACAATGGACTGTCATTGTAGTAACAGGATAATAACACCAGAGGGCGCCATTGATGAAGACATTCATTGCTGCAGGAACGCGTTGACATATCAGCAACATTGGCCAATCGTTATTATCATTTTGATATTTTATCAAATTCGTATCACGCAACAAATGAATATAATGTTGCTTAAAGGACGTGTGTCTGGAAGGAAGACAATGTGGGGGCAAAAAAAAAAATCTCATTTAAAACATTTTAAAACAGACACAAAGGAGTGTAAAAAACCTTTTGTGTGTGTGTGTGTGTGTGTGTGTGTGTGTGTGTGTGTGTGTGTGTGTGTGGAAAAACATGCTAATTAAGGTAACAGCTAAGGTAAGCTAAACTGAGTATCAATAAGAGCAACATGGACTAACATGGTGTGTGTGTGTGTGTGTGTGTGTGTGAGAGAGAGAAAGTGTGTGTGTGTGTGTGTGTGTGTGTGTGTGTGTGTGTTTGTGTGTGTAATTGATGTGTCTGCTGGGAGCTAGCAGGGGAAGGACTTGGCGCGAGTTGAGTAAAACGGAGGGGACACAGACAGGAGGACTGAAGCCGTGCCATCAATCAGAGGGCATTTCACCCCCCTTGCTGGCACAAGGGGTGGTGTGAGAGGGGCACATGGGCACGTGGGGCACGTTCACTGGTGGTAAATAACCCTCACTTGCCCCCCTACCCGCTATACAGTTGGCACAGAATCTCTTTGATTGCTTGCCATTAAGATCTCCATCAATCCGCCATCTTGGTTGCGAATATTAATCCGCCATTTTGGCTCCGCTGTGTTTATTTTCCCGAATTCTGTGAACAGGCTGGAAATGTTAGTTTCTGTACATGAGCAACGTCATGACCTCATCTTAACACGCACACACCCACACACACACTCAGAGACAGAGGAACACACCATTGCATTGATTATTTTGCCCTTTATAACATTGTCTTATTATCCACACCACCATAAACATGCTTCATCCAACATGCTTTGTCCAACCCACTTCATTCACCATGCTTCATCCAATAAGCGTCATCCAACAGGTTTCATTCCCCATGCCTCATCCAAGACACTTTTTCCAGCTTGTCTCATCTGACATGCTTCACCCAGCACACCTCAACCAACATGGTTGATCCAGCATGTATCGATGTTTCATTGAACACTTCATCCAACGTGCTTTATCCAACACGTCTCACCCAACACACTTCGTTCAGTGTGCTTCACTCCAAAGCCATCTTCATGGTTTCTAAGTGGTACCATCCTCAGTAATCTCATGTACCTTTAGGCTGCACCATGTGGGGCCATCCTCAGCAGTAGCGAGTGATTTCCAAGTGATGAGAACTCCAATGTGAAGTAGGGCATCAGGATGGATCGGGCTGGCCCAGAGAGCCAGGATCGTTGTTATTTCAGGAGTATCGTGTCGCACACGCGAGAGAGAGAGAGAGAGAGAGAGAGAGAGAGAGATTATTAGGTATGTTCATTGCCCCGTAACGGTTAAGGACAATGTACATTGTGTGCAGAGTGCAAGCAGGGACTCCGAAAAGACCAGCTCCACCATCAACAATCCTAGGTGAATGCACGAAAGTGTGGAGGGGGGGGGTGACAGTATCCAAACATCCCAGTTCACCACAACACTCGATGCTTGTGAGCCCTTCAGATCTGCTCCTATACCTAAAGAAAAAACAATGTGTTTTCAGCCTAGACTTAAAGACTAATTAGCCTAGAGTCCCAAACACGTACAGTATTGGAAGGCTGTTCCGTAACTGTGGAGCTTTGCAAGAGCAAGCTCCGCCCCCTGCTGTAGCCTTCCTGATCCGGGGTTCCGACAAATAGATTCTTAAATAAGAATCTAGGATTATTTTTGTTATCTTCTGTTAGGGTGGAGAGATACGTTGATGTAGCAGCACGAAGAGCTTTTCTATTGTTCAGGAGGCTCTCCTTCCATGCTTAGCTCAATTTAGTTCGACGCCATTTATGTTTTCATTCTCAAATGCGTGTGATTGTTATACCAGGGTTATACCAATCATAGTTGGAGATTACTGATAAAAGTCTGAGGTGAACATATGTTTTACGTGCGTATATTATGATGAGGTAATGACCCGAGATAATAACTTTAGACTGTGGAAAGGTGACTATATTTTCTAGATTTAATCTGAATGTTAGTGTTAGATCAAGAGTGTGGTAGTGTTTCAGTGAACAGCTAATGTAACCTCACTAGCTGAATAAAAGTGATAATGTCAAAATATTACTCAATTAAAATTGTACTCGAGTAAGTTCATGTTATGTTTTCATGTAAACAAAAAAGTAACTTTTATTCCTTATCTAAAACTGTAAGAAAAGGATTTTCATTCGATCTGTACAAGTTTGCTCCTAATATTCACGGCTAACGCTACATACTTCATTAAAGTATTAATTAGAAGTAAAATATCCCGTAAAAAAATCAATATATACCAGCTAATTCGTGTTATAGCTAGTTTAACTATGTCGATGCTAGTCTACCCTGGGATTAGCAAAGGAAACATGCTAACTTAGTTGAATATAGCTAGTTAATATTTAAAAAATGAGCAAAACTTACATGAACATGCATTTTTTTTTCAGAGAAAATGGAGTTCATGCCTTCTAGGAAGGCAAAGCAGGGGCCTCAAATTGAAATATTTTACTGAGGTAGGGCCTGGGGCAATCAATACCGCAGTCTGGTAGATTATCTAAGCAATATTCAGAAGAACCTGCAATTTTTAGAAATTACCCACAGATTTGGGCCCAATACCGCAGTCTGGTAGATTATCTAAGCAATATTCAGAAGAACCTGCAATTTTTAGAAATTACCCACAGATTTGGGCCAAGATGCGTCATGTGACATCATCAGAACGTGCCTTCAACCAAAGCCCTCTTCGGGCTACAGCTAAAAAGGTCAGATCGCTGCGAAACAATTTCGTGCAATTGCAATTTCGCCAATTCGAGTAGGTCTCCCACAATAAAACACTCCTGTACGGACTGGTAAATCATTTTGGCACCAATATTGATGGATACAAAAAAAAACAACAACCATGTGTTCATACCTGATCTGAAAAAATTTAAATCAACGAATCCTTACTAATTAACAGTTACAGGAAGTGAACTCGTCTGGTTTATCCGCCTGGCAAATTTGATCTCCATTCAGCTCCTCTGTGTTTCTCAAATCGAGGAACAGTTCGGGTCTCAGGCTTACTCGAACAGGCGGAGGATCGAACAGAACCGTGTCTCCTCGCAATGCAGACGTCAAAATGCTCTGCTCCATCTCTATAATCCTGCACTCGGGACTTCATCACCATCATCATCATCACCATCACGGCATGTTCTTCTCTGTAATCTCTCCGATCCTCCAGTCGACTCGTGTCTCGAATTCCAATCACAAAGCTCTAATATGTTCAGATATATATATTTCGGAACCGCCTTTGCACATCGTGGAAGTTGCTCTGGATCTGCTCATACGTGACTGTTGTGGTGGACAGGTGTAACATCACACTCCGGTGTCATCACAGTGAAAATAAGGAATGTCGGATTACAAGAGGTCATAATCTGGGAATAAAGGGGGGAAAAAACAAAAGACTTTATTTGGTTCATGACACAATAACACAATAAAAGAACTAAAAAATATCTAATAAACCATTTAATCAGAAATCAGGAATCAGATGCTAGCTCACGAAGGTCCATTTGAGGTATTATATCATGAAATCCAGTTTAAAAATGGACGTTATATATAATATAATAAACCAATCGATTTCAATAATGCAGCATGATTGAACTGTTTGGGTTTAAAATGGTGTGAAACAAACAAACCTGTTTTGCTGATGATCATTTTCCTGAAACTGGACCAAGCTGACAGGTTCACTAAGTTCTTTAACAGAAAATGAGACTTCTGGGAAACTCTAGTGTTGTGTGTGTGTGTGTGTGTGTGTGTGTGATTTTCGACAGGGCCCTGCAGGACTCTTTTGCGCTGAAGCTCATTTGTGCGACGCCACTTAATTGGCTACAACAATTAATTAATGTGTTGGAAAGTTGGCAGGAAAAGTTCATTTTAAAAGCGTTTTAATAAGCAATTAGGGGGGAAACAACCGGGGTGGGGGTGGGGGGTGGTGGTGGTGGGGGTGGGGTGGGGTGATGTGTAACAGAATAATAATAAAATAAATACATTAATACGTGCAATACACTGCACACTACTGATGAAGCATTTTGGAGTCTTTCGTTATAATTTTTTTTTTATTATTCTTTATTCATTCTGCGTGTTTTAGTGAACAATTGATGTCCCTTTAAGTTTTTAAAAAAGTGTATTTGTTATCATTATTATTATTGTTATTATTATTATTATTATTATTATTATTATTATTATTATTATTATTATTATTTAAAAAAGAGAAAAAACATATTTATTTGCAATTGTACGGATTATTACAATAAAGTTTTTTTGGACAAATAATGAAAATATAAAGAATAAAACTTGTGGTTTAATGCACACACACTCACACACACACACACACACACACACACACACACACACACACACACACACACACACACACACACACACACACACACTTTCTCTTAACCTGAAAGTTTAGAGTTCTTCTCTTAATCTCTCTCTCTCTTTCTCTCTCTCTCACACACACACACACACACACACACACACACACACACACACACACTGCGTATGAAATATCGCATGACTAATGAGGGAAGCAGGTTGGGATCCTGGGGAAGATGTCCTTGGAAGACGAATGCATTTTCAGCAGAATAATTAACTTAATTAACAAATTCGCATGCATATTCATCAGCCCATTAATGTGTGTTCTGTGTGGGGGGGCCACCTCATTAACATATACGCCACACACACACACTCACACACTCACTAACGGATTACTGAGACAGAGAGAGAGAGAGAGAGAGATACAGAGGCTGAGCGAGAGTAAAGGAGAGAAAGACTGGGGGAGAGCTGGGAAAAGATTGATTGAGAAAAGACAACGGAACAAAACGAAGGAAAACGGAACGAGAGTCAAGGATAGAAGACGGAAAGAGTAGAAAGGAGAGAGACAGAGACAAAGAGAAAAGACAAGAGGAAGAGGAAAAGAAAACAGGGGCAGGAGGAGGCTCTCAAAAGTAGTTTCATGACTGCATTCGAGAGTTTTTCTGTGAAGATAAACAACATGTGTCAGTTGGCTGTGTAAAAGAACGAGATAGGAAATTTCGAAAAACGCTTCTTTAGCCCAGGTTGCCGTCATAGCAGATTGTCAGACTGAGCCGAACAAACAGAAAACATTGTTGAAGCCTTGTCACACACTCCCTTACTATAGACTCATATGTGCAAGCGTTATGGTGTGTGGTGTGAGGTCGTGTTCATGGGTCACCCCAAATGACTGGAGGGTCATTTGAATCAGAAAGAAATATGTATCACAAAAAAAAAAAAAATAAATAAATCAGTAACATCCTCATAAGTTCAGGAAGTGAGTGTTCTTGTCACAGTCAGGTGACAGTGACACCAGAAGACTATTAAATGGTAAACAGTGGCCTGAGGTGAAGCCCTTAATCTCCTCAGAAGATTCATCCTTCTAGACTTAATGAAGAACAAGTCTCTATCAGCAATATAATCACCTGCAGAATCAGCTGCCCCATGTTGGGATACCATTGTAGCCTTTACAAGATCTCCCTAGGTACTGAACATGTCAAATTCTGAATAGTGTGGGCTGGAATGGGTATAGAGATGTAAGAAAAGACAGACGTCTTTACCTCTGTGTCTCAGTATTGGTCAATGGCTCGGTCGGCCAATGATTGATACCACGATTTTGGTCCACATGTCCAAGGGTATGGTTGGCTCAGCTCCTCCAAGGTTATGCCCTGAGTAATGTCACCTCCTGGATTATTTTGTGAATACTGTCATCTCTCTCTACATCAGTGAGAATCTGAATTTCTGTAACGATTTTATATTGGCAGGTTTCAGAGAAGAGCCGATGAAGGACACTAAATGAATCTGGCTGGAATAGTGAACTTGGTTTGAAGTAGCTTGGTGACCTGTGCCCCCATAAGTGAGGGCACTGACATCTGCTTGTTACTGGTTACTCTGAATCTTGCTATATTGAATGAGATCCTCCTGTCTCTGTCTCCCCCTGTGCATCCTCCTGTCTCTGCTCTCTGTCTACAGGTATGCCACTGAGCCATATGCTCTTTCGGATAAATCACAAAGCATGTGTATCTCCCTGATGGACATGTCTCTGTCCATTTCTGATAGGGTATAACATCCCATGAAGCCTAGAGGAACATACTATGATGCTAATACTGTATTGGTGTACCAGTGTGCCTTGCTGGTTCCACCACAACCCAAGGGTGCCCTCTTGGTGGTCTTGATGGTTCTGTGACTACTGTAACTTACTGCTTTGTGATCTAACATTTGGAGGAAGGTGCTCAATTACTGCAGGTCTGTTGCCAGCCCCTTGGCGAAGCTCAAAACTGCAGATTTGAGATTAAATGGCTGCTTCACTGTTAAGGTAGGATTGTCTTCACTGTGGTCCTGAACTAGTCACTGCAGCGCATATATAGTACACAAGGGCTACATATGGTATAACACCAAAAGAGAATACTTGCCACTTACAGATCTTCAGTTCTCTTCAGGTCCTAAACCTGCTCCTGAACCTGATGCCTTCACTTGCAGCCACACATTGTTCATGAAACCAGAGGACTACACCAAGCAGGAAAGAGACAAGTGTAGGACCATGAAGGAAAAAGAAACACTGATATAAACAGTTGAACACAAACCTGTCTTTGTGCCATTGTGGTGCACCATGTGGTGAGGAATAAACCAGGACTCAGCAGTCTGTTCAGCCTCTTGGATTGATATTTCCAGCACATAGTGAATCTCCACTCATTTCTGCATTTCACCGCAATACACTTCTCATTTCTGCTCCGAATGAGGTCTTTAGGTCTCTGTTCTGGGCTATGAATGTTTGCCAGCATGCTTCCTTGGGAGCTATTAGCTTCACAGTGTCTGTGCACCAAAGCCAGCATCGATCCTTGTTGCATGTGTCTGAAGGCAACTCTATGCATGCTGGTACTGTTTAGAATGCATCATTCACAAAGAGAAGAGTTTCTATATACCATAGATGTTTAAAAAATGGGGGCACTAGCATATTCTGCATGCACAGGCTGTATGGCCACGAATAGATGGGGCATGTCTGATCCAATGAGCACCAATGGCTGAACATGTTCAACATGTGGTAACAGCAGGGACAAAAGAAACTTGTTTTGAGCTGCTACTGGGTGAGAGAGTTTACAAGGTCCAAGACATTCAGCTGAGAAAACACAACTACTCTCAAACTTCTTGGATGGCTTGAGCATGGGTGATACATGGAAAAATACAACACTGCAGTGTAACTGGATGTTAGTGGACTGTCTTCAGAGTGAAAGGTATCTCAGGTGTCTTGGGGTAGGATACATGGAAATTGTTGGCTTTTTTGACATGTTTGGACCAGCAAACGTTTTATCATCTTTGAAACAGTGCCTATTAATAAAATTGATTTACTTGAACAAAACCACAAGGAAAAATAACTTTTAAAATCATTTATTAACAGAAATATCAATAGATGTGATATTCTTCTTTGGGAAAAAGTAAGTACATCCTTGGCCTCAGAAGCTAGTATTGCCCCCTTTAGCAGAAATAACTTCTTGGAGGCGTTTTGCATAATTGTCCACCAGGCTTTCTGGAATTTTGGACCACTCTTCCATGCAATATTCATTCAGTTGCAAGATGTTTGAGGGTTTTCCTGAATGTTCTGCTCATTTCAGATCCCCCAAAACATTTCAATGGGATTCAAATCCTGACTTTGACTAGGCCGTTCCATAAACCTCCATTTCTTCTTTTTGAGATGTTCCTTCGTGGATTTGAGAGTGTGCTTATGATCATTATTCTGTTGAAAGGTCCACTTTCAGTTCAACTTCAACTTTTGGACAGATGGCCTCACATTATCTCCAAGCACGCTTTGATATGATGCAGAATTAATAGTTGAATCAATGAATGTAAGCTGTCCAGTCCCTGAGGCAGCGAAGCAACCCCAAAGCATAATATTTCCACCACCTGCTACACAGCTGGTATGAGGTGCTTCTCCTGAAAATCTGTCTTTGGTCTGTGCCAAACATGTCTGCTCTTACTGTGATCAAACAACTCTATCTTTGATTCGTCTGTCCAGAGCACATTATTCCAAAAGGCTTGGTCTTTGCCTATATGCTCATTGTTAAACTGTAGTCTTGCAAAGGCTTTTCCCCTGCACGCCTCCATGCAGGTCAAATCTGTGCAATCTCTTTCTGATTGTAGAAGCATGCACT